>NW_017671855.1:210119-244232 GCF_001879085.1 Nicotiana attenuata
CGGTCCCTACCAGCGGGATGAGGAAAGGTACGATTTCTATTAGTTTTAACTGACTATTTTTCCAAGTGGGTGGAAGCAGGAGCGTACGCCCAAATACGCGAACAGGAAGTGATCGCCTTCATATAGAAAAATATCATATGCCGCTTCGGCATCCCCAAAGAAATCAGTTATGACAACGGACGACAGTTCATCGGTCAAAAAACAACCGAATTCTTCGAGAAATGGCGCATCAAGAGGATACTCTCCATGCCATATCACCCTGCCGCCAACGGCCAAGTGGAATCCTCCAACAAAACAATATTAAACATACTAAAGAAGAAACTCGAGGACGCCAAAGGGCTATGGCCCGAGCTGCTACCCGAAGTGTTGTGGGCACACAGGACCACACCCAAATCCAGTACGGGGGAAACACCGTACTCGCTGGTCTACGGAACCGATGCGGTCATACCCGTCGAGGTCGGCGAACCAAGCCTAAGATATTCACACACCAGTGGAACAGAAAACGACACAAACAGGCTCCAAGACCTCGACGAAGCTGAGGAAAGGAGAGAAATGGCCCATATCAGAATGGTGGCCCAAAAGCAACAAGTCGAAAGATACTACAACAAGAGGGCCAAAATAAGACCACTCAAGGTGTGAGACTATGTCCTTAAAGCCAAGACATTGTCATCCAAAGACCCAAGTGAAGGGAAACTGGGCACCAACTGGGAAGGACCCTACAAAATCACAGCAGTAGCCGGCAAAGGCGCATTCCAGTTGGAAACAATGGAAGGGAAAACACTCCAAAACAACTGGAACGTTACTCACCTTAAGTATTTCCACTTCTGAAAGGCGTCTCCCGAGTCGTACTCTTTTTCCCTTACCCGAGTTTTGTCCCAATTGGGTTTTCTCGGGGAGGTTTTTAACGAGGCGGCAGAGGGGACACTTGGAGATACTTGCGAAACAAGTTTATCATATCAACCTCTCCTTACGACCTCCAGGCCGACATGATAAAGGACTGGACTAGCTTGATCTCCAATGTATGAAAGGCTACGGCCATCTCCAATGTATGAAAGGCTACGACCATCTCCAATGTATGAAAGGCTAAGGCCATCAGTTATATTATGGCTAAGGCCATCGCCGCCAACGGTCGACCTAGATTCGACTACGGTGAGTAAACGACTCGACGACAGTCGAAGTCGCCTACATGGCTAAGGCCATCAGTTATATTATGGCTAAGGTCATCGCCGCCAACGGTCGACCTAGATTCGACTACGGTGAGTAAACGACTCGAGGACAGTCGAAGTCACCTACATGGCTAAGGCCATCAGTTATATTATGGCTAAGGCCATCGCCGCCAACGGTCGACCTAGATTCGACTACGGTGAGTAAACGACTCGACGACAGTCGAAGTCGCCTACATGGCTAAGGCCATCAATTATATTAGGGCTAAGGCCATAAATTATGGCTAAGGCCATCGCCGCCAACGGTCGACCTAGATTCGACTACGGTGAGTAAACGACTCGACAACAGTCGAAGTTACGAGCATGGCTAAGGCCATCAACGATATTATGGCTAAGGCCATCGCCGCCAACGGTCGACCTAGGTTCGACTACGGTGGGTAAAACGACCCGACGACAGTCGAAGTTACGCACATGGCTAAGGCCATCAACAATATTAAAGGCCAAAAATAAAAGGTGCAGAAAGAAAAGAATAACAGCAAAAGTATAACTTCCATTATCATCCAAAAATACATGTACAAAAGGACCTATTTACGTCTCCAAATACAGCGAAACAAAATGAATACAAGTCCTAAGGGGCTTCGCCATTCTGTTTACCGCCTCCCGTCGGATCGCCATCCCGTCCATCGCCGTCCTCGGTCTGATAGGCCGCAGAGATCCAAGAGCCGGATTCTAGACGGTTGACGTCTTCGGAGTTATAGCCCGCTCGGTCTGGGGAATCAGAATTATACCCACAAGTTTCACGGGCGACACGGACTATGCGCCGTTGCTCCTGAACCTCTGCCTCAGTAGCTCGACCCGCAGCTAAGAACTCCTCGAATACGACCAATCTGGCCTCGGCGTACACCCACATGTCATGCGCCTCACGATGCGCATCCTCATCAGGCCTTGGTGCAGCAGTCCGTTTGAGGACTTCAATCTCAGCCGCCTTGGCATCGAGTTCGGCGGTCATAGCGGCAACCTTAACCCGCAAATCAGCAGCTTCCGCCGCTACCCCACGGCCAACCTCCAACTCTTCTTCCTTAGACTGGAGAAGAGTCTCCAGCTCAATGTTCCGAGCCAGGGCGGTCATCAGCTGCTCGTCGATCTGCTCCAACTCGGCCACCCTCCGCTTCAGCTGGGCCTCCGACTGCTCCAAACCCTCACGGAAAACCCGAAATTCCGGGTCCTGTTTGAGTAGGTCCGCCAGCGCCTGATGCTTGACACGGCACCGCCGATATTTCTTTACCACCTTGTTAAAGGTAGCTGCCTTCCTTTGCGCTCGCCGCCCCCTCTCTATCTCCAATATGAGAGTCTCAAAAAAAAAGGAAAAGGAAGAAAGGCAAGTCAGTATGCATCAAAGTTTACTTTACGGTACATGAAGAAAATCGAAAAATACCTGCAAGGCCGCGCCGGCAACCCTCTGGGATAGTTCCCCGTCGCTAACCCCTTGTAATGTTTCACGCTCAGCGGCCGCACATAGCAGGGTCATATCCGTTGCGGCCTGCTCGCTGTGTTGCAACAGGTTATACCCTCCTGGGATCAGAATTCGGCGGTCGGATCTACCTGCCGTCATCTCTACACGGGCCGAACCCCGCATTAACGCATCTACATCCGCCTGGGCGGCCTTACGGCCCACCCTCTCGGTATCATCACCTGCTTCTCCAACGACAGCCGACGAGCCGCTCTCCGGAATGCGTGGTGGGCTGGCGTCGAGAACCGCCCCCCCTTGGGGAGCCAACCTCCCGGAATGGATGGCATCTGCCATAAAAACTAGCCTTGACTCCGGATGGGGCTCGCTCGCCCCCTCGTCTTCTGAGGCTATCCCCTTGCCGGTTATCAACCGACGTCTTGTCCTTTCTGGCGGCTCCTCGCTCTCAGAAGTCTTCTCCACAGCCCGTGGGGATGGCATTGAAGGAGTCGCTCCCCTCGTGGATGCCGCCAGGGGCAGCGGTTGAGGGACCTCCGCAGCGCCCTCGCTAGGCGAACCACAGGGTATGTATCCGTCTTAGGAATCAGTCCCCGCCCCAGGTAAGGTGACGACGTTCTTTTTCTTCTTCTTAGGAGCGCTCCGACCTGCCAACACGAATAAGTCAGGAAATGAGAACGTAGGAAATTCCCAAATCGTAGCCAAAGAATTACCTGACAGGCCATACTATTGAAAAAATGCAGCCCAGGTACGGCATTCCTCCGCATAAGGTATTATTCTTTCCACCCATGATTTAATGTCATCAATGAACTGGGGTGGAGAAGCCCTCGCTGCGAATAAAAAAAAAGAGGGAGAGAAAAGAAAAGAAATCACAATGGCCGTATGGTCAAAAGCGCAAGCAGTCTTGAATTCTACGAGTAGAAATACTTACGTTATGGATTCCATCTTTCCGGGAACCCTTCGGGATTCGACACTAGGTGCTCCGTCCTGATGTAGAAATATTTACGCCAAAAGCGGCGGTTGGGCTTATCATCGGCTTTAACAACCAATCCCCTTGTGCCACGACCTTTCAACTGCAGCATGGTACCCCTCAGGTAACCAGGGCTGAATAACTGTAAGAGGTGGTGGACCGAGACGCTGCACTCAGCCCTGGCCGCATAAGTGGTCATAATACGGCACACCTTCAAGGTGTAAGGAGTGAGCTGGGTCGGACACACATTATAAAAACGGCAAAGCTCCTCCATCAGAGGGTAGATTGGAAGATTGTAACCAATCAAGAACGGTACTCGTAGAATGTGCAATACCCAGGCCGGTGCACATTGGCATAGTCCGTCCCGGCCGAAACCATTTCCACGTGGTCCGGAATATGGTACGTCTCTCGCAGATCATCTAAATGGGATTGTTATAAAACGCTGTGCTCCCAGGGAAGGTCCGGGCTTTTAGTTGGAAAATCCCTGCGGACATGCATCTCCTTCGGAAGGACGTTGTCTACGCTGAGAGGAACAAGGGCCTTCTCCGCCTTTTCCCCTTCACCGCCGGAAGACGGCGGAACCCTAGACGGGGCATTATCTTTGGCCTTTTTGCTACTCTGTCCACGTTTTGTCATGATTGTACTGCGTAAGAAATGAAGCACTGACGATAGGAAGTGTGGTTTCAACAGAAGTGGGAGACTCCCTCACGAAATAACGGTTACAGGAAAGAAAGGCAAAGAAGTATATCAGAAAATGCTTTCCGAAGGCTTGAATGTGGAATCAAATCGAACCTCTCTCTTACTTATAGGGATAAGTTGCGCAGGGATCGAAGAGTCATGATTCAAAATGTACGCCGGAAACCAAAATGTCACATCATCCTCTGAACCGCCTCGGGGGCAAATATAATAATGATGCATACAGGCGATGACGTCATTCCAAAAAGGAAGCTGCGCGTCAGTGGCTCAACAACGTCATATATTTCACTTCATTCATATTGCCGCCCCGGGTCGAGGTCAAATTCTCCTAAGCCGAGGTTCACATTTCCGCCCATCAAAGACGCCCACCGAATGTGTCTCCAACGAGCGGAGGGACTAACTGTATAGGGTCAAATTTGACCCTCAGCATCTCTACGCCAGTGGGTACGCCCAGTGAGTGTACGCCAACTAACGTAGCGAGTACGACCCGGCCGTGGGGACAAAAGCGACATCGTTTAGGACTCAGTGTCTTCACTAGGGAGACGTTACCTGTCTTTATAACTTTTTGATTCTTTCGAGGAAGGTCTCTTATTATATAAAGGAGACCCTCGCATTGTAAAAGGGGGCATCTGATCTAATACAACTCTCTCATTTTTCTGGCTTTCTCTCTCTATCTCTACTTCAAACGAACGTATCTTATTGAGTTCATACTGTCTCTTTGCAATACTAGATCTACAACAATATTATCATCTTTGCATCTCTAGGATTATTATATTTGATTACAATTTACCCTTTTCCTATTTTTGATTGTTTTTTAGCTTACAAAGTGTATTGTTAACTTTTGAGCCAAACAGTTTTAACTATCCCACATTGGATGTAGGATAATCCCAGGATTACAATCCTGCAATTATTTACCCCTGGATATCCCAGATTGGAACCAAACGACCCCCGAAAGAACTACACAATTGTTACCTAGATCATATATAGACAGATAGGAAGAGTATTGAGAAAGAAGCCAAAACATATCCTTTTGAAATCCAGGCTTTCTTGCTATGTCACAAGTTGTGTACTGTTCAGTAATTATTCAGCTGAATGTGACAATCCAAAAGGGGACCAGAAAGCAAGATTTTTTTTTAATAGTATTATATAAGAGACAGAGAAGCCAAACTTAACTGAAGCCCAAAATTCATTCTTGCACAGGGAAGAAGAATAGAGTCAATCAAAGGCATAATCATGAGTCATTGTACGGTACCAACTTGGAATCCAAGGCATCAAAGACAAGAACAAACAGTAGAAGCAGAAGAGGCTAACCAATACCCTCACGTGCATAATCAGCAGAATCAGATTAATCATTTTATGCCCATGTACTATATATGCTCCCTTAATTACCCTTCAATTCTTAGAACAGTTTTCTTGAGCCCCTTTTCTAGTTTTTTTCTTCCTTTCAAGTTCACTCTCTGATCATAACCAGATTTTCCAGTTCAGTGAATTCAGTAGCCAAAAAAAAAAAAAAAAAAAAAAAAACTGGAACTACGTACAACTTGGACAAGTTTGTGCTGCTTTCAATTCATCCTTCATTACTGGTCCAGTACGTATTATAGGTCACAAGTTCAATCCGTCGAAGCAGACACTAATACTTAATTGCATTAAAGTTAGTTGTTCACATCACACCCCTTGGGATGTGGCCCTTCCCCGGATTCCCGTGTAAACGCTGGATGCTTTGTGCCCCGAATTGCCATTTATTCTTTCCTTGATTTACATGTAGTGTGCTTGGGAAAACATTCGTGAATATTCCTAGCAATATTATTAGATCCTCCTGATGATTAAATATATGTTTAATATAAGTAAAAAATTGCAGGTCCAAGTGCGAAAAAGTTGCAGAGCTGACATGGGAAAACCGACAGATAGGAATGCATGGAGTTGGGGGCATCCTCTCCATGTCGGAAACAAAACCAACAACATTGGGAAGAGCCGGTGATACATTAGAGTCCATCGTGCATCAAGCAACATACCACGGGCAAAATCAGACTTCAATTCAAAATTATGACCAAAATCAGAATCTGAAAATCGGGATGTGTGTAGGAAAATGGGGCGAGAGTTCGCAACATCAAATGGCGCCTGGAGCAACAGTGTTGGCTAAAAAGAGGATGAGATCAGAATCTGAACCCCAATATTTTGGAAAATTAGTAGGAGAAGATGAGTATGCAGAACGTAGCGCATGTGCAAGTGCCAGCGCAACGTTCTGCAGGGAGAATGATACCACTATGGTGACATGGCCTTCATTTGATGAATCTTCTCGTAGTATTAAATCCAAAACCACTTGTGACGAGGATTCTGCTTGTCATGATGGTGGCTCGGTAAGCAAATTCTACTAACATCTTCTTGTACCATATTAATATATCTACCTTTAGAGAGAATATCAGGGGCGGAGCTAGTAGCCCGGATACGTGTTTGGCCGAACCCAATAACTTTTGTTCTAACAATGTAATTGAATTAAGAAATTCATTAAACATAAAAAAAAAATTAAGTTTAAAACCCAGTTATGAACACTTGAAGTCGCCGTTCTAAAATTCCGAAGCCATAAAATTAAAATCCTGGATCCACTTCAGGAGGAATATGTCATGTAAATCTGATTGCAAATCGAATTTCGCTTGTAGCAGGAAAACAAGGAGGAAGAACATGAAACAAAAAGATCCAACTCATCAAGACGCAGCCGAGCAGCAGTTGTTCATAACCAGTCAGAGCGGGTATATACACACTATTTACTCTGCCTAATTATAGGTCTTACATGAACATATGTGTAGCTACGTGCTAATAGCATATTGTTGTGTTGTTTTATTGTCTGGTACAGAGACGTCGAGATAGAATTAACCAAAAGATGAAAGCTCTGCAGCGGTTGGTACCAAATGCAAGTAAGGTGCGTTATATATATAGTCACATAAATAACAGTAGTGAATATTAAATTGAGCCCAGCTGCCCAAATTTTGATGCAACTAATGTTGAATTCTGCAGACAGATAAAGCATCAATGCTTGATGAGGTAATAAACTACTTAAAGCAGCTACAGGCACAAGTTCAGTTGATGAGCAGTGTAAGAAACATGGCGCCGCAAATGATGATGCCGCTCGGAATGCATCAACATATTCAGATGTCATTACTAGCAAGAATGGGCATGGGCGTTGGTCTTGGCATGGGCATGGGAATGTTTGACATGACTGCTTTAGCTCGCGCTGCTGCTGCTCCTCCTCATCAGTCTCTTACAACGCATCCCCTCATTCATACAAATCCGATCGCCACTACTCCCACTAATCCATTCATCCCATCAGCCTTCGCCATGCCTGCAGCCCCAGCTATTCCTTCCGCCGCACAAGCTAATACTGTCGGCAGGGTGACAACTGCTGTTACACCGGCCACCACTACTACCTCCAACTCTGCCCCTTTTACTGACCCCTATAGCGCATTTCTAACGCAAGTAAGCAGTTTAATTACTCCTTGATTGTTATTGTTAATTAGTAGATCAAGCTAAGTAATTAGAAGATGATCAATATATGTTGAGACACAGTATAAATCAAAATTAATAGTGTGTTCTCACTAATAATTTAAGAGCCCGTTTGGCCATAAGAAATTTTTACTTTTTTTTTCCAGAAATTTTTTTTTTTTCGAAATCAGTGTTCGACCATGAAAATTTCAATTTTCACTTAAGTTGAATTTCAGAATTTTGAAAAACTCCAAAATAATATTTTTAAAATTTTCACTTCAAATCACTCACAAAAATTCAAAAACAGCTCCAAATTATATTCATGTCCAAACACAACTCTAACTTTCAAATACCAATTTCACTTTTAAGTTTTTGGACGAGATATTTTCTACAAAGGTGGTTAACTATTAGCATATACAAGAATGTTATCGTGATTGAACAGAAAATAACATGTTTGGCCCATGAAAAAGGCTCAGACCCGCATGGGGGCATATTGAGACATATTATATAATTTTAAAAAAAAAAGAGGCAGCGCTCGATGCACTAAGCTCTCGCTATGCACGGGGTTCGGAGAAGGGCTGTACCACAAAGGTCTATAAAAACTTAATATTATATAATTAAGTACTCCCTTATTAGACGTGAGATCTTTCTAACAACTTATATAAGCTTTTAATTAGATGGAATGTTCACAAAATTAACATAGTTTTTATATTCTAGTTTTGAGAAGATTTTATAGTGATTTACAATCTTTGTTTTACGTTTTATTTTATGGTTACGATGTCGACAGTCAATGGACATGGAGTACTTCAACAACATGGCAGCTTTGTATCGGCAGCAAGCTAATAATCACTCTACGCAAACAACAGGCAGCAAACTGAACCAGGGAAATCTCAATATCCAAGGCCAAAGGGAATAGAATATGACTGTTTATGTTATTTTATGAAATGAACTTCTTATCTGTGGCTATTAGATGACAATATATTGCTCATCGAATATCTTTCTAGAGTGATATGTGCAATTGTATAAACTTTGTATTTAGTCAAATATAAATGGTTGTTTAATGTACGTATGTGTAACAATTTCAATATTCTACCATTTAAGAAAAATTCTTACCTTTGTCATCGATCAATATTCTCGGTCATCTGAAATGAACAGAGCTTTAAAAATAATATTTCTATCTGTTTCATTTTATATGACGGTGTTTGACTAGATACAAAATTTGAGGAATAATAGATATTTTTGGCACATACCAAAAGTATCTTTAATTTAGAACTTGTGGGCTTATTCCGAAAAATTATCAGCAAAATACCACTGATCACGCCCAACTATACCTTATAAAAAGGACAAAGCGGTCGTTGCAAATATAATCCGGGTATTTAGCCGAGAGTCGAATCCCACAGGGAATTAACCTACCAATTACTTTTGTCAGACTCACTGAATTCTCCGTAATCAACTTCCCAGATATTTTGAATAACACTTGGTGATATTTCTACCGACTATAACTGAATAAAATTAAGTAAACTAAAAGCTAACTATGACTGAGTTGTAAACAAATAAGAGAAGGATCTAAGGTTGTGATTTCCCCTATTGATGGAATCCCTTCCTGTTATGTTTCGTATAAATTTGCCTAATCGTCTCTATCGATCATGAGCACTCTTATTACCGTAAATCTCTCCCGAGTAATTACGATAATTTACTAGACGCACTCTCCCGCGTTACGCTAGCTGGCTTTTATTACAGCACCCAATTTACTAGATCGCACCCAAGGTTTCGTTATCCCTAATCCCACTTTTAAACCCTCGGTTATTGATTCCTCATATACTTTGGGAGTGGTGTAGTTCAACAACTACCTAAATATGCACTCTCTTCCAAGTAATACGTATTAAATAGGCACAGCTAATTGAGGATCCTATCAATTAACTACAACAAGAACGTAGTTGAACAAATAGAGATTAAACTGGGCAAACTATATTAACACAACAAGAAGTTCATCCCTCAACAGGTTCCATCAAAACCTTAGACTAAATAATTAGCTACTCATAATTGTGTTCATAATAACAACAGCAAAATTCATCATGAATATTAAAAACAAAAGGAAGAAAGGTAGAACTCGATGCCGAATTATCCTCCTTGCCTCTTGCTTCTTCTTGCCTTGAACAAAACTATAAAAACCTTGATATCGTCTTTTTGAGCGAGCTCGACCTCTTATAGGTTAAGTGGAATTGCCCCCAAACTTCCAAGTTTACCCCTAAAATTTCCGCGTTTCGGAGTGACTAGTGCGGCCGCGCTTGAACCGCGCATGGGCCGCGCTAATGGCGTTCTACACTGTCGCTGCTTCCTGGACTAGCGCGGCCGCGCTCGTGACCGCGCTTGGGCCGCGCATATCGACTTCAACACTACCCTGTTTCTTCTGCTCTAGCGTGGCCGCGCTAAGGCCGCGCTTGGCCCACGCTAGAGTGGATCAGCTATTTATCTCTTCTTTTCTTTCATCTTTCACACGTACTCAACTCCGAGGAGCTTTCCTTGCTTTAATTTAGCTCCAAACACTGTCCTAAGTCCTCATAAGCACGACTTACTCCTGCAAAACATAAAATTCACAATTAGATCCATTTTATCGTCATTTAACCCTCCTAGAACAGTGAAGCATAGTCAAGTTAGGGCATAAATAGTCGCCAAACTACATGAATCTTGCATATTATCAACACCCCACACTTAAATCATTGCTAGTCCCCGAGCAATCCACCATACTCTACAAAGGTTCCTTCACTAAGCTTTTCCCTAACATATCACACCAAGAACATATCACCAAAGTTGCGTCTAGTAGTATAACATCTTTGCCTCAAGAGTCGACTCTCACGTGCCGTGTAATATTCATACTTACTCAATTTACTCTATACAGAGGTCAAGACTTACCTTTCCTTCGTGAATCAAATACCCTCACTGTTGATACCCAATTTTTTCCTGTATATTTTTAATATGCAAAATACTTTCAAAATAGCATATGTACGCATATATAAGCATGTCCCAATGTATTATTATTTTTCCTTAATTTTTAAAGATTTTTAAACCAATTTATTCCCCTATTTTTATTCATAAAAAACCCAATAATAATTTCTAAAATTATTATTTTGGTGATTCATTTATTGGATTCTCATATTTATACTAAAATATAGCTAATATATTTTTTTCACATTTTTACGAATTTATTTAGTATTTTAAAGCTAAATTGCATATAATTGCAATATTAGCCCCTTTTAAGATTTAATTGTGTTTATATTTATAAAAATTAAGTCCAGTATTTTCAAATTGATAATTATATGTTATTAATCATTTTAGTGCCTTTAATTTACTTCCAGAAATTATTTATTATTTTTTGTAAAATAAATGAGGGAAAAATGGCTATTTAAATGATAGCCCATTTGCATTTCAATTTTAGCCGGATTTGGACCTATGATTAAACCCAATTCCTAAACCCAATTACCCAACCCAATTACCTAATCTGCCTGACCCACGACCCTTCTAAACAACCCGCCCGGATTCCCCATTTAATCCAGGCCATTGATCAAAATGATCAACGACCACCTTTTAATCTTTCCTTTTTTAATTTCCCCTTACCCCCAAACCCTAGTCATTTTGCATCCCCAGCCGCCTTTGAAACCCCATTTCTCTCAATTATCTCTCAAAGCTTCTCAAACCCTAGCCGCCTCTCTCCACTTCTACCCTAAAATCACCAGAATCCATGGCTTCCAAGGCCATTGAAGTCTTATACCGGCCTCCCATAACTCCTATACGCCTGGTTACTGTGGTTTCAAGGCCTGACCATGAGGAAGCTTGGCCTAAACTTTGTTTGATTCGAGTTCTATGGCCGTCTTCGACCTTGGTCCGGCCAGCCATGGTCATTCGAGCCTGATCTCGACTTCTCCGGCTCAGATCAATGACTTTCCAAGCCTTTCTCATCACCTGGGTTCTTCTGAAACCCTAACCCTTCGAGGTTTTTCCGATTCTTTTAGATCCATTGTATATCAGTGTTTTCTCTAAGCTTTTAAACATTTTCTCAAAGTTCTTTCAAAACTATACCTTCAGAGCCTTCATCTTTTTTCCATTTAGGGTTTCGTTAAGTTATCCTTTAAAATTCTCTGATCTTTAGCATGTTCTGTTGTGTTTCACATGTGTGTCTTTTACTGTGTTTCTTATAAGTTCCTTCTACTGTATTTCCTATGTGTTTCCTCTACTGTATTTCTTATGTGTTCTTCTACTGTGTTTCTTATGATTGTTCTTCTACTGGAAAATGCATGTTAAAAGTCTCAGTTCCTTTCTGAGATTTCTGAACTTATTTCGTTAGTATTTTTGCCTTGATTACTTGTCTTTTCATCTCTACACTCGATTGATGGCAAAACCCTAAAATTTGGGGTTTCATCCGAGTATTGAGACTATTCGCTATGTGATTTGCTTGTTCTTCATCTTTGAACTTGTTTGATTTCAAAACCCTAACTTTTTTGGACCTATTCGAGTTTCTGAAGATTGTTTCATCTACTGCTCGACTGAGTTTCGAAATCTTTGTTTCAACCTTTGTTTCTTTATATGATTCTGATTTCCTGCTAAACTCTTCTAAGGTCTTTCTAATGGACCCTCTGTATGCTATTTGATACTCTCCCTCTTCTTTGTCACTAAGATGACTACCATGTTCCTATAGTTTACTACTTACCAATTTTGTGATTGCATGATGCTTTTTCTTTGTCCTAAATTCAGCCTCGCATGCCTATACTTGTGTACTCTTTATATATGCTGAGCTTCCCCTCTAAAATGATTTTCAATTTTTTGACTGATTTCAGACCTCCTTTGTGTAAATCTGATTGATTCTTTCCTTGTTGTGCTAATTTCCCTGTTACTTGGTTTGATTCAAAAACTTTCCTTAGCCTTTCTGACTTGGTTTACTCGTGAACCAGTGATTTCGAACCCCTGACTCCTTGATTTACTATGTACTGATTGATTTTATTGGGTATCTTACCTTATTTGTTTAACCGTGTATCTTAAAGATTCTTCCCTTAATTAAACTCTTATGTATTTACCCCTAATTGCCTACTTTGCACAAGATGCTTACTCGATTTCTTTCCTTAAATGATTTCTGTTCATTACCGTTTAAGTTTGAACTCCTTAATTAAGGAAGTTCTTCTACTGATTGATTTTAATTGGTACATGGTTATTTCTTGCCTTATTTTCTGCCTGTTTCACACTATAAATACCTGCTCTTTCATTAACACACGAACACTCTTAGTTTTCTGAACGCACCCTCACATTCAAAAGCATTCTCTCTTGTTACTTGTGTTGTGGCCTGTTTTCCAAGTACTGCTATTGCTGTATTTTGCTTCTTTGAAACTGGTATGTCCTGATTAAGGTTTTCAGCAATCACAACAGTGTGTTTATTTACTACCTTTACCTGCATGTTTGCCTACTGCTTATGTGTAGTTCAATGCTTACTTTAGCATGCTGTAATTTCCCTTCTGCCTATTCTAATCTATTGTGAATCCCAAAACCCCCCACTCCCTATGTGTTTATGCTATGGTTTGAGGCATGGCAGTACTGCAAATTATTGTCCATGACTCAAACTTGATCCCCTGGGATCCTAGCCTCTAATATGATGTGTTCTGGCAGACATAGGCATGCCAGTATCCTCCATTACTGGGTATGCCTAAAGCTTGCCCTAACCTAAGCAATAGGCTCTTTGCAATTCTCCTATTCCCTGAACCCCTTTTTGTGTACCTGTTTGTGGCTGTTTCCCTCTCCTTTATTCCTTAGAGTTCTGTTCTTCACTTTCACTCTCTCTTAGACTTTAAGTTCTGCCCCCCTCTTGTGAGCCTTGCCTTGGGACTCTTTGAGCTCCCTCTGAACTTGGACACTTGAGGGCTGGCCCTTCCATACTGCACTTGTCCCTATTCTGGTGATATAATTTGGGTGTGAGCAGTGCCCAGAGTCCCATTAAGGCTCTTAGGGAACTTTGACACACTCAGATTGGAGAAAGGCTTTGGATCAGTGGTCTTTGAGTTGGTCTATCTCATATTTCAGACAGGAAGTCTGAATCGGGCTCTCATTTGGTTGTACTTTTTATTTTTATTTTTTTTTCTGATGTAATTTTTTATTCATTCTGGTTTGTAATTAGTTGTAATAAACATTTGGGGCTGGCTAGTGAAAAAGGGTGGGTAACTATGCATGCAAAGGGTAGAAATCATGCCTATAGGTCCACTACAATTCCGTATATTCAGATACATATAGAGATTATGTCTACAGGTCTATCATAATTTTGCATATTTCAAATACATATAGAAATCATGACAATAGGACTACTATATTCCTGCATATCCAACTATCATATAGAAACCATGTCTATAGGTATTCTGAATTCTGCATATTCAAATAGAAATCATGCCTATAGGTCTAATTCTGCATATCCAACTTCGTATAGAAATTATGCATATAGGATTGTTCAATTCTGCATATTTAATTACATCTAGATACCATGTTTATAGGTCTTAAACAAAGTCTGCATCTAGATACCATGTTTATAGGTTTAAAACAAGCCTTATGCATTTAGATACTATGTCTATAAGGTTTCTGCATTTTTTACACCATGTCTATAAAGTTTAAAATCAGCAACGCATAGAAAGCATCCCTATAGGAATTTTTAATCGAATCTGATTCGCCTCACTCAGTGTTAGATATAAAACCAGTAATAATGGATACTGTCAGTTGCAGAATTTATAATCAATTCGTTAAATCCTGCCTCTCTTTTAATAACCTGATTCCCTCACTTAGCAAGTTTTCAAACAATTTATTTCAAGCCTTACTATTTTCTGAATTCAGTAGATATCATGCCTATAGGACCCCGACTTAACATTTAGGCAAGCCATAGGGTAATAACTATAAATTGAATTTGTTCTATTAATTACAACCAGCAGGCAAGCCTGATTCGGGCTTCTTATCTGAATTATGTAATAAATCAGTCTCCCTCAACCTTATGTTCTCTCATATTTGGTATTTAATCAGACCTTAACCAGTACGTGAAAGTCATGCTAATTACGTGCTTTTCTGTTCAAAGAGGTGTGATTGAGCCTCTGTTTGTTTACATGTTTTCCCCCCTAAAATGTGCAATGTGTGTTTTGTATGTCGCCTTAGATTTTTGACCTTTTGAAACCATCCCTCCCTTTTTAGGATTAGTAGTCCTAAGTTCCTCCAGGACTGATAGGATTGGGACGGGTAATAGCATGCAATAAGTAATCGAGACCATTCCGCGCTTCAATACCTTGACGGGGTAGGAAGGGTAGATATGGATATGATGACCACGCGATAATGTCACGTGTAGCCCCTCATTGAGGAGTGATTACCGGACATTGTGTGGGGTGATCCTTTTTTTTAATAAACCTAGGACCCCCCTCCCTCTATTTCTTTACTTCTTTTAGCAATTTCAACTCTTTCTTTTAAAAAATCAGCTTCTCTAATTGTTCTTTCCAACTTTGTTTATTTGTAAACCATTATGTGAAAATCCCCTCTTATTTGAAGCTTTATTTGTCTACATGTTATTTGCACCTAAATTCACAATAACTGTCTGGCCGGGAACCACACTAGTGGATTCTGAGGGTTGCCTAACACCTACCCCTTAGAATAATTTCAAGCCCTTACCTATCTCTGGTTATCCAAATCAAACTCTTTTGGTGTCCTAATGCACCCTGATCATTAGGTGGCAACTCTTCATGCAAAACCCAGTTCCCAAAAGGAACGAGTTGTCTCTCCAAATGTCATAAACCCGATTTTGCGAGAAAAAGGTGGCGCGATACTCACATCCCACACGAGACTAGTTCCACACGTAATAACATTAAGAACAATTAGGAACTCAGATAGACAAAATTCACTCACTCTCAGAAAGAAAATTCATATGCCACAAAGATGCACCATAGGCTTGCCCGTAGTGTACTACTCTACTAATCGAGCTCATTCAGTCTCAGATCAATTAGGACTTTATTTGGTTGTAATGTAGGCTACGGGACGGGTATGATTTATTTGGATATAGTGACTAACCTTCCTAAGCACTTTTAATACAATCACTTTCGCATTCAGAACCATACTTATGTCAGACCAGACATTCCACCACACTTCTATTTATAATACCCCAAACTCCGTTAGGTGCAATTGTATCAAGTCACCACTTATCAAGGACTACCTTTACTTATTTTTTTTCTTTTTTTTTTCTTTCTTTAAGTGGCGCTTATTCTTTCATTTTCAAAACACTGCACCTTACACTTTAACTTTTGCATATTTTATAACCATTCAAGTGCTCATGGGAGGTAAGGGGTTCAAACAGATGGGCCGTTCAAACAATTGGGTAAGGTTTGTAATGTGGTATCCAAAGAAACAGACTTATAGAATCAACGGGGTTAACTACGATGTATCACATTTAGGTGGGTCTACTTTATATATCTGGCTTAACAAAGAAATGCCTATATCACTTCTAAGACTGAATAAAGCTACTATTTCGCTTTGCGACACACAGGGCAAGTTCTAGGCATCAAATACAGAGCATAGAATACAATACAACTCACACACACATGGCACATGACTCACTCCAGATTGGCTTATCAAAACACTCTCGTTTGAGTACTCAAGTCAGTTACAAACATACAATTTAAGGCACTCTAACAAGAGTCAACAACTGAGACTAAGCGTCACACTCTAGTGTCTACTGTGTTCAGGTGTAACAACGCTAAGGGATTCTCTTCCTATCTCAGCTCATAGCCCATAAGTACCAAATAAAAACTAGAAACAAAATAAACAAAACTAACTACACCCGGTTCAAGCAAAACCCTTGGAAAAGAACCGCGGCCCAAAGAAAAACCAAGGGAGAGTTACTACACTACCTAAAATAGAAAAATCTTTTTGGTATTTTCTTTAGACTTACTTCCCTCAAGAAAACTGTCTAGAAGATCCGTCATCAGGAAGAGTGCAACATATTTCTGCTTTTTTTTCTTCTTTTTTTTTAATCGTCGACTTAGACCCTCCATAACCCCACCGAATGAGATCCGTCGTCGGGACAAGTCGATTCACCTAATTCGACTGCTACTCAAAGCCACAAAACAAAAGAAAACATAAAACAATCATGTTCTTACATATATACACATACACCGAAATATCCCCCACCCCAGACTTAAAAAGAAGACATGTCCTCATGGCATACAAAATAAAGAAATGTGAGGTAAAGGAATTTTCCTGATGGATCAATCTTGACCGGAGACCATCCCCGGGTCCAAATGACATGCACGACCCAAAGCTCGTAGCCAGCCCATTATTTTCTTCTCAGATTTAGCATTCTGGGTGGCCAAAGCATCAACTCGCATCCCCAAGTCTGCGACAGTGGTACGCATCCCTGCCATCTCCTGCTCTAAGGCTGCTAACCGGGTAACCTGACCAACCCCAGATAGTCCTGCAGCTTCTACAACCGGCGCATGGGTGGGCAGATCGGCTTCCACTTCCTCCTGCTCATCCTCTCCCTCCTCAGATGCATCTGAGTTATCACTATCATCACCACCTGGTGCCACAAGCTCCTTCCCAGTAGTCATCTTATCAGCTCGAAACTTTGCCTCTCTCGGCACTTTTCCATCCACACTCAAATTTTCCGGCACCCGGACTGCCCGGTAAAGCCTAGTGACTAGGGAAGGGAAGAAGAAACCATACCTCTTCACCGGACAACGTGTAAACATCTCCTCGTGAATAAGCTTGGCTACGTCAAAGTTATGACCATTTATAGAGCACCAAATTAAGGCAGCTCGAGGGGCATTCACTTTCGTGGTGTTGGAGGACGGAAGCAGGCGGTTGTTGATGACATACAACCAGCACTTCCCTTCAAAGGTGAGTGCCGCTGAATGGAACTTCTTCCCATATTTCATCCACACAATTTCCTTGCCAGGTACACAAATTGTTTCAAAGAATAGCTCCCACTAAGTGTATTTTCTGCCATAGGCTTCATAAAAATCCTCCATTTCCGCCACAGGTGCGGGCAGCCGGTATATTCTCCGAATAGCCTCAACAGAGGCATCCACAGCCTTTTTGCGCACTGTTACTACACCATTCACATGTTCTTTAACGTTATCATAGAACTCACGTACAACCATCACATTCCCATCATATGGTTCTTCAAAGAAAATTTTAGCCCACGCCTGACCAGCTCATTGTACAAGTTGGGACAGCCATGGTGGAGCGACCCTATATCCATGCCCCTCTACGGTATTGGTTTCTTGGGAGCCTTATCAGCAAAACAGTCCTGAGCTACGGGTGAGACGAACCGGTTACTATCATAAGGACGAGCAGGAGCTGAAGCACGCGCCCTGGAGGATCCAGCTTGGCCGCTGGATGAAGCACCTGTTGTTCGGCATTTCCTGGAAGGTGCCATAGTACCTGGAAGAAGAATAGCATTAGCACATCACAAAAGATGTGACTCAACTGCGGTTACTCAGACTTCACCCGTATAACTGGTCACAATTCCATTGACACTCATTGTGGCATTTTAACAAACACTTTGTGGGCATCATTCACCGGAGCCCCCAATTAATCATGTTGTAACCCAATGACCACCACAGTTGCCCCAAATTCACCCAACTAAGGTAAGAGATACAACTCCAAAAATACCACCACCCACAAGCACTACGTATACACTACAAATTACTTCTAAGAAAAGAGAAGAAAAACTAATACATAATCAAGAATTCAAAAGAAAACCCAACAAAAATTGGCAAAAATTACCTGAAGTGGGAGGAGATTGTGAGAAGTGAAGAAGAGTGGTGAGGATGGGATTGGCGTTGAACCTTGGGGGATTAGGGCTGGGATTATTTGGGAATGGGAAAGGGGCATATTTGAGTGGAGAGGGAGGGGACTTAGTCGTGGGAGGGAGAAGAGGGGTTTGAAGTGTGGTAGGAGAAGAGGGGGGGGGGGGGGGTTAGGGTTGGGGTAAACAAAATACTACAATTAAAATACTAAATAAGAAAATAATAAAAAAAATGTTAACTTATACAAAGTAGCAGGAGGACAGTACTAGCGCGGTCCAAGCGCGGTCCGAGCGCGGCCGCGCTAGCAAAATAGAAGACTTGGCCATATGCGCGGTCGTAGCGCGGTCTGAGCACGGCCTGAAACAGAATGATTTGCCATCTGCGCGGTCCAAGCGCGGCCGCGCTCCTGGGCCTCGAGATTTTTCAATTTTTTACCTATTCCTTCAGCGTCTGATGGACTTATCACTCGCCCAAGCTCACCTGCACTGGTTAGTACTTACTAAAATCAAAAAGAACAATTCTAACTACTCTAAAGTCACTACGCATTGGGTTGCCTCCCAACCAGCGCCTTAGTTAATGTCGTGGCACGACAGTTACAACAAGTCAATGGGTTACCTCCCATGCAGCGCCTGATTTAACGTCGCGGCACGATGCAGATGAGCTCATTTAAGGCTCACTCGACCTTTGAGGTCCAGTCAGATGGATCACGGACACTTCCTTAGTTTAATCCATGCCCACATATGGTTTCAATCTTTGCCCATTGACTCTAAATTTGTGGGAATATTTCTTTGAGGCAATCTCTATGGCACCTGAAGGGAGCACTTCGACAACCCGAAATGGTCCAGACCATCGTGACTTGAGTTTACCCAGAAATAGCCTTAATCTTGAGCTATAAAGCAACACCATGTCTCCGGGATTGAAATTTCGCTCAACAATGTTCTTGTCGTGCAACCTCTTCATTCTCTCCTTGTATAACCTCGTGCTCTCGAAAGCAAGAAATCGGAACTCGTCTAGCTCATGCAATTTTGTGACTCTATTTGTTCCCGCAGCCTCAATGTCCAGATTTAGTTGTTTCAATGCCCACCAAGCTCTATGTTCTAGTTCCACTAGCAAGTGACAGGCCTTCCCGAACACCAACTTGTACGGTAGCATACCAATTGGTGTTTTGAAAGCGGTTCTGTAGGCCTAGAGTGCATCATCTAGCTTTTTTGCCCAATCAGTTCTTGTGGCGTTCACAGTCTTGGTCAGCACACTCTTTATTTCTCTATTCGACACTCCGACCTGTCCACTGGTCTGAGGTTGATATGGGGTTGCCACCTTGTGGCGCACATCGTACTTTGTTAGCAATTTCTCGAAGGCTTGTGGCGAGTATCTGCTCGCCTGGAAAGGTTTCCAGAATATCCTCTGCCTCAACTGAGTTTTTAGCTCCTTCAAGTCGCGATAGATGATCAACTGAGTTTTTAGCTCCTTCACTGATAATAGCTCTCGGGATCCCGAAACGGGTGAATATATTCTTCTTCAAAAACCCCACCACCACCCTTGCATCATTGGTGGGGAGTGCTGCAGCTTCCACCCATTTGGACACGTAATCTATAGCAACAAGTATGTACTTATTGCCAAAGGAGCTGACGAAGGGGACCATGAAGTCTATCCCCCATACATCGAACACCTAAACCTCTTGAATTGGGTTCATGGGCATCTCATGGCGATGGGAGATGTTCCCGGTTCGCTGACATTCATCACAGCCCTTCACCCATTGATGTGCATCCTTAAACATGGTTGGCCAGTAGAACCCGACTTTTAGAACTTTTGTTACTGTCCTGACTCCTCCAAAATGTCCGCCATACGCCGATGCGTGACATGCCTGCAAAACAGAAGATTGTTCTATCTTGGGGACACACCTCCGGATCATATTGTCAACACAAATTCTAAACAGATAGGGTTCATCCCAGTAATACATGCGGCAGTCACGGTAAAACTTTTTCTTTTGCACAGAGGAAAGGTCATAGGGAACTATACCTCTTGCCAAGTAATTTGCAATGTCAGCATACCATGGCACTTTCTCAAGGCTTGTGGCGAGTATCTGCTCGTCTGGAAAGGTTTCCAGAATATCCTCTGCCTCAACTGATTTTTTAGCTCCTTCAAGTCGCGATAGATGATCAGTGACTTGGTTTTCCGTGCCCTTACGGTCACGAATCTCCAAGTCGAACTCTTGCAATAGCAGCACCCAATGAATCAGGCGCGGTTTGGACTCCTTCTTTTCAATCAAGTACCTGAGAGCAGCATGATTAGTATATACAATTACCTTAGAGCCAATCAGGTATGATCTGAACTTGTCGAATGTGAACACCACAGCCAGCATTTCCTTTTCAGTCACAGCGTAGTTCAGCTGGGCTCCACTCAATGTTCTACTGGCATAGTAAATTAGGTGCATTATCTTGTCTTTTCGCTGTCCTAGCACTGCCCCTACTGCATAGTCATTGGCGTCACACATGAGTTCGAATGGTTGCTCCCAGTCGGGGGCAACAATGATGGGTGTTGTGACTAGCCTCTTTTTCAACTCCTCGAATGCTACCCTGCAATCATCAGAAAACACGAAAGGGTGATCTTGTTCTAACAACTTACACAGAGGGTTGGCAATTTTTTAGAAGTCTTTGAGGAATCTCCGGTAGAAACCGGCATGCCCGAGGAAGCTCCTGATTGCCTTGACTGATGTGGGGGGTGGCAGCTTTGCTATCACATCAACTTTAGCACGATCCACCTCGAGTCCCTTGCTTGATACCAGGTGTCCCAAGACTATACCCTCTTGTACCATGAAATGGCACTTTTCTTAATTAAGTACAAGGTTGGTCTCGATACACCTTTTTAACACTCGGGTCAGGTTTGTAAGGCACTCATCGAATGAGTTTCCTACCACTGAGAAATCATCCATGAACACCTCCATTATGTCTTCAACCATGTCGGTGAATATGGCCATCATGCACCTTTGGAATGTGGCGTGTGCATTGCATAGGCCAAAAGGCATCCTCCGGAAGGCATAAATCCCATATGGACATGTGAACGAGGTCTTCTCTCTGTCCTCTGGTGCAATGGAGATTTGGTTGTACCGTGAGTACCCATCTAGAAAACAGAAGTGGGACCTCCCTGCTAGTCTGTCAAGCATCTGATCAATGAAGGGAAGTGGGAAGTGGTCTTTCCGGGTGGCCAGATTCAATTTCCTATAGTCCATACAAATTCTCCAGCCTGTGACGGTTCTTGTAGAGATCAGCTCATTGTTATCATTTTTTACCACCGTCATACCACCCTTCTTAGGAACACATTGAACCGGGCTAACCCAGTTGCTGTCGGAGATGGAGAAAATGATTCCCGCATCTAACCACTTAATGATCTCCTTCTTCACCACTTCCTTCATGTTGGGGTTCAGCATTCTTTGGTGCTCCCTGGAAGGTTTGTACCCCTCTTCCAGTAGAATTTTATACATACAATATGCCGGGCTGATCCCCTTAATGTCTGCCATGGTCCACCCAATGGCAGTCTTGCACTCCGTGAGTACCTGCAAAAGCTGTTGTGCCTGCATACTTGAGATGGGCGGGCAGTGGCTTCAACTCCAGCTTTGGCGGTTCTTCTATGGATGGTTTGGCCGGAGGAGTTTCTCTTTTTTCTAAGTGCAGGGGCCCAAATTCAAGTGATCTCTCCCAAAAGCCTTTCCCCTCAAGAGCCAGCACCCATTCTGCCAATTCTTCCCCATTCACCTCATCTAAATTCATAAGACATGCAGCAAGAGGATCCTCAATAGTCAGTCTCATCATCCTCTTCCACGATTACATCCACGGCATGAATAAGAGAACAATTGGCGAATTCACTTGGTCGCCTCATAGATTTCTGCACGTTGAATGTTATCTACTCATCGTTCAACCTCATCTTGAGCTCCCCAGTTTCACAATCAATGAGGGCTCGCCCTGTGGCCAAGAACGGCCTTACCAAAATTATGGGAATTTCTTCATCCACTCTACAATCCAGAATCACAAAATCTGCAGGGAACACAAATTTCCCTACTTGTATCAACACGTCATCCAAAATACCTGAGGTTCTTTTCACAGTTCTGTCAGCCAGCTGCAACAACATAGACGTGGGTCTAGCTCTTCCAATCCCCAACCTCTTATAGATCGCCAGGGGCATAAGATTTATGCTAGCCCCCAAATAATAGAGTGCCTTGGCAAAGGCAAAGTTACCAATGGTGCAGGGAATTGTGAAACTCCCTGGATCAGACAACTTTTCAACAACTGGTCTAGTCACCACAGCACTGCAGGTCTGAGTTAGAGTCACTGTGACCAAGTCTTGGAAGTCAAATTTTTGGGACATCAAATCCTTCATCATTTTTACATAACCAGGCATCTCCTTCAAAGCATCAATCAATGGAATATTTGCCTGAATTTGTTTCAACATCTCCAAGAATTTCTTGTATTATTCATCTTTCTGGTATTTGGCCAGCCTCTGTGGAAATGGTGTTGGAGGTCTCTTCTTCCCAGTGATTTGGGTTTTCTCTTGGTCAAACACCACCTCAATTACCGGTTCCTGGGCTGTCTCAGCTTCTTTCTCAGCCTCAATCTATGTGTTGGTTTCTTCTTGGGCAGGCTGTACTGTCACCTCTGTTAGTTTTGCTGAATCATCTAGCTCAATGGGCACTGGTACAAGTTTCTCAGCCTGTCTGCTTTCTCGAGCCCTCTCTTGCTCCAAGTCTAGGTCTCTGCCATTACGTAGACTCACTGTCATCAGCTGCTTTGGGCCTTGATCTTTTGGATTTACCTGAGTGTCTGCAGGCAATGTCCCATGAGGACTATTATTCAAAGACATCAAGATCTGGCCCATTTGCACTTCAATATTCTTTATGGATGACTCATGGGAATCTACTCTTTCACTCATTTTTGCATTTGACCAAATAACCTGCTGCATCATTGCCTAGATTCTAGCAAACCCATCTTCCTGTCTCCCACCATGTTGCTGCTGAGGAGGATGATAACCCTGTTGCTGATTTTGGTTGTTGTACCCCTGTGGCCTTTGGTGGGGTACCATTATCATGAGGTCTCATGGCTCCCATATTTCCATTGTTGTGTTGCGGCTGGGCTGGCTTATATGGCTGATTCTGTTGGCCCCAATTCTGACCACCCTGTCTCTGGCCTCCAGCAGACACATAATTCATGTTCTCAGGGTAGTGATGATGATCACTTTCCGCATTCCACTGGCTACCAATTGGCTGACTAATGCACGATATGCATAAGCCCCTATTGGTTGTATCTATAATGTGCACCTGCTGCTTCTGCCCTGACTCTTCCACCTTTTTGGTGAGTATGGTCATTTGTGTCATTAAGGTGGCCATATTTTCAGCAAGAGTGTTGGCTGGATCTAAGGCCACTGAGTGAACTACTGGAGTGATAGGTGCATTCTTGGTTGTCCACCCCGAATCTGTGCCATCTTGTCAAGCAGGATCTGGCTTTCTCTGCATGATTTGCTCAAGAATGCTCCACCAGCTGAAGCATCAACATTAGCCTTCACGCCATCTGTCAGACCCATGTAAAATCGCTGCCCCAACATCTCCTCTGGAATATCGTGGTGCGGACATATAACCAACATCCCTTTGAATCGTTCCCATATTTCTTGCAATGTTTCCGTTGGTTTCTGTCTGAAGCTCAAAATTTCATCAATTTGCTGAGTAGCCTTGTTGGGTGGATGAAACTTATTCACAAATTGCTTGACTAACTCCTCCCAAGTCGTGATGGAATTAATAGGGAGTGAATTTAGCCAAGTCTGGGCAGCTCTTGTCACTAAGAATGGAAACAACAAAAGCTTTATTGCTTCCTGAGTTACGTTGGGCTGCCTTTGAGTTTTGCATATTGACAGGAAATTCTTCAAGTGTTGTTGAGGATCTTCAATGTATGACCTCGAAAATAATCCATTATTTTGCAACAAGTGCAGTATTGTTTGTGATTTGAAAAGATTCAGCCTGTATCTGCGGGACTACTATCGCTATGGCCAAATTCTCTGTTGTGGGTTGCTCCCAGTCATATAGAGGAGCCTCTGGCACAAGAGGTGCCACTACCTGCGCAGTTGGGTCTACCACGTTATCCCCGTTGTTGTTTCTGTTGTTTACCAGCTCTGGCGTGTCTGGTTCAGGTTGTTCAGTTGATTGTTGTTGTTTGTTTTTT
Organism: Nicotiana attenuata; assembly: GCF_001879085.1. NCBI lineage: Eukaryota > Viridiplantae > Streptophyta > Magnoliopsida > Solanales > Solanaceae > Nicotiana > Nicotiana attenuata. Next base: position 234,902 of record NW_017671855.1, read on the forward strand.
CGGTTGGCCCGATTCAAGGCCTTGAAAACTTTCTCGGGATCTGATAATGCTTCAAACACTTCACCGGTTCTCAATGAGTTTCTAGGCATGCACCTGTACAACCAAGTTAGCAAACGTTAAAGTTTCAATGTATGGATGGAAAATGAAGAAAAATGACTACACTAAGAATTTTTGTATTTCTTTCAACTGTAATTGATAACACCGTTAATTCCCCGGCAACGGCGCCAAAATTTGATCACGCCCAACTATGCCTTATAAAAAGGACAAAGCGGTCGTTGCAAATATAATCCGGGTGTTTAGCCCAGAGCCGAATCCCACATGGAATTAACCTACCTATTACTTTTGTCAGACTCACTGAATTCTCCTTAATCAACTTCCCAGATATTTTGAATAACACTTGGTGATATTTCTACTGACTATAACTGAATAAAATTAAGTAAACTAAAAGCTAACTATGACTGAGTTGTAAACAAATAAGAGAAGGATCTAAGGTTGTGATTTCCCCTATTGATGGAATCCCTTCCTGTTATGTTTCGTATAGATTTTCCTAATCGTCTCTATCGATCATGAGCACTCTTATTACCATAAATCTCTCTCGAGTAGTTACTACAATTTACTAGACGCACTCTCCCGAGTTACGCTAGCTGGATTTTATTACAGCTGACTTAGATCGCACCAAAGGTTTCGTTATCCCTAATCCCACCTTTAAACCCTCGATTATTGATTCCTCGTTGTTGGCCCAAGAACAGGTGAAGTTTTGAAGATTGAGCAAAGAACACAGACATGGACCAGGTCCATCTTGTAAAGCACAGTCATGATCAACCTGTACATGTGAGATGCACGTGAAGGAGATTAATCTAACTGATCANTAATTTACATCCCCCATAAACTGTTTCATCACTCCAAGCGCCATCCTTAGCTTTTGAAAAACTTCAATCTTTAATGGCTTGGTGAAAATATCCGCAATTTGATCTTGCGACTTCACATGCTCAAGCTCCACAACTTTATTAGATATACAATCTCTAATAAAGTGATACCTTGTATCTATATGCTTGCTCCTTTCATGAAATACAGGATTTTGGCTAACTCGATAGCCGACTTGTTGTCAACAAAAATCTTTGTGGCATCCTTTTGTGGTTGGTGAAGTTCCTCCAACAAACTTCTTAACCAAATTACATGACAAACACATGAGCAAGCTGCAACATACTCCGCCTCACAAGTTGACAAAGTCACAATTGGTTGCTTCTTAGAATTTCATGTAAATGCGGAATTTCCAAGAAAGAAAACAAACCCAGTAGTACTCTTCCGATAATAAATATCACCAGCCCAGTCACTATCACAATATCCCACGGACTTGGATTCTTTCGAAGATGAATAAAGAATTCCATAATCAAGCGTACCTTTGATGTACCGAAGTATTCTTTTGGCTACCTTTAAGTGCGAGATAGTAGGAGTTTCCATAAAGCGACTCAAGAGTCCAACTCCAAAAAGAATATCCGGCCTTGTACATGACAAATACCTTAAGCTTCCAATAAGACTCTTGAAAAATGTGGGATTGACTCTATCTCCATCTCTATGCTTGAATATTTTAACTCCACATTCAACGGGGGTGCTTACGGGATTGCAATTCTCATCTCAAATTTCTTGAGAATTTCCTTTGCATACTCTCCTTGAGAAATAAAAATGACATCTTTCCTCTGTGTCTACTTGAATTCCTAAGATAGTAGGACGATTAGGCCAATGTCCGCCATCTCAAATTCTCTAGCCATTGCTTTCTTGAATTCTTCAAACATCTTTGGATTATTTCCTGTAAATATCAAGTCATCTACATACAAGCAAACAAGTAAGATGTAACCAGTTTTAGCAATCTTTACATAAAGGGCATGTTCATGCAGACACTTAGAAAAATCATTTGCTTGAAAATATTTGTCAATTCTACTATTCCAAGCTCGCGGGGCTTGCTTCAACCCATATAAAGCCTTCTTTAATTTCAAGACTTTATCTTCTTGTCCTTTAACCTTATATCCCGAAGGTTGATCAATATAGACCTCTTCCTCCAATAGGCCATTCAAGAAAGCCGACTTCACATCCATTTGATGGAATTTCCATTGATTTTGTGCCGCCAAAGCAATGACAAAGCGAATTGTTTCCAAACGAGCAACTGGCGCAAATACTTCATCATAGTCAATACCGACCTTTTGCTTGTAGCCTTTAGCTACCAATCTTGCTTTGTACCTTTCTATTTCTCCCTTGGAATTCTTCTTTAGCTTGTACACCCATTTGACTCCAATGGTGCTTTTGCCTTTTGGAAGTGTGACCAACTCCCATGTATCATTCTTTTTTATAGCTTTGATTTCTTCATCCATTGCATTCCTTCATTTGGAATTTTGGCAAGCATCTTCAAAGCTTAGAGGCTCACTGTCCACCAGCAAACAGAAAATGAGTAAAATCATACAAGTCATTTCTTACCACTTCCGTGTTTTCATACAAGTCACAGAGACTTCTACTCTTGTGAGGTGCTTCACTTGAACTTGAGCTTGATTCCCCAACTTCTTGATCTTGTGGTGGAGGTGTTGAAGGTGGTGTGATAGCCTGCTCCTATCTTCTTCTTCATCATCTTCAAAGAATGGACTAAAAGAGTATTCTTGCTCTTTAGATTTCCACTCCCAAGCATTATCTTCATCAAACTCAACATCTCTACTTATGGTGACCTTGCCATTTTTGGGGTTATACAATTTATAACCTTTAGAACTTTGATCATAGCCAATGAAGACATACCTCTCACTTTTGTCATCAAGCTTAGACCTCTTCTCATCTGACACATGTGCATATGCGATGCTCCCAAAAACTCGCAAATGAGCAACTTTTGGCTTGAAACCGCTCCATGCCTCTTGTGGTGTTTTTCCACGAACACCTTTGGTGTGTCACCGATTTGATAAGTACACCGCACAAGCAACAGCTTCAGCCCAGAACTCTTTTGGCATNATGCAGGATGGTAGAGTGATTGCTTATGCTTCTCGTCAGTTGAAGCCCCATGAGAAGAACTACCCTGTTCATGCTTTGGAGTTGGCTACCATTGTTCACGCGTTGAAGATTTGGAGGCACTATCTCTATGGTGTATCTTGTGAGGTGTTTAGTGATCATTGTAGCCTCCAGCACTTGTTCAAATAGAAAAATCTCAATTTGAGGCAGCGTAGATGGTTGGAGCTACTAAAGGACTATGATATTACTATTTTGTATCATCCGCGAATGGCCAATATGGTGGCCGATGCCTTGAGTAGTGTTTGCCCAAGAACAGGTGAAGTTTTGAAGATTGACAAAAGAACTCGTACATGGACCAGGTCCATCTTGTAAAGCACAGTCATGATCAACCTGTACATGTGAGATGCACGTGAAGGAGATAAATCTAACTGATAAAGAAGCGATATCTCCTGATCTGATCGAAAAGGTTTCATATTGGATAAGGAGAGAAAGACTCCTTACATGAAGAGAACACAGTTTAGGAAGAAGATAGTGTTAGAGTTTGAGATCACTATGAACTCTTCTACGATTGAAGAGTAGCAATTGAATCCCAGTCAAACTCTGATTACTAACCTATTAAATGTCAGTATTGTTCTCTTTTACAAAGCAATGCACACAAGCAGAAGTTAAACTTAAATTGAGAGCAAAAGAGCAAGGCGATTTTGCAAGCAATTTACGTGTGATTCGAATGTGCAATCCTGAAGCTACTTGAACGAGATAGAAGAACCAGTTCCAAGTGTCTATCTTTTATTCTAGTTCAATTGTAGTAGGTGATTTTACATTGTATCTTTCAGCTTTCATAGAAGCAATTGTATTAGGTACCTAGAGTGTTTAAGATAGAGTTAACTTGAAGTTGTCGCAACAGTTGAGGCTGTGTGCCACAACGGGATTAGAGTTAATCGTTAGGTTTACAAAGAGTTTTGTAAATGCTGTTTTGGCTCAATGATTTTAATGGAAGTTTGGGAAAATCTTACTGAGTAGTAGGTCGTGGTTTTTTCACCTTTTGAGCCAGGTATTTTCCACGTAAAAATCTCTGTGTTCTTTATTTTTTGTATTTATTATTCCGCAAACAGCAGTAGTTGAAACACCTAGAAGAACCAGGTCCTTCTGTAGTTTAGGTAAGCGAAAATTGGGTACCACACAAATCACCCCCCTCTTGTGTGGTACTGACGTTTAGAACATCAATTGGTATGGAGCAGGTTATCCTTGAAGAGGTTAACACCTTAGGAAAAGATCAAGATGAGTGCACCACCTGGAAACTGGGAAGGGCAATCCACGGCTAGGCCTCCACTCTTTAATGGTCAGTACTATTCTTGATGGAAGAACAGGATGAGAGATCATATCATAGGAGAAGACTATGAACTCTGGGACATAGTCACTGATGGTCCCTTGGCGACTACAAAGAAGAATGCTGAAGGAGTGGACGTGCCAAAGACAAGAGTTGACTGCACTGCTGAAGACTTGAGAAATGGGAGAAGAATGCCAAGGCAAAGAAATGGCTTGTTTGTGGACTGGGTCCAGACGAATACAGCAGGATTCAAAGCTGTACCACTGCTAAGGAGATATGGGACACTTTACAAGTGGCTCATGAAGGAACTCCTCAAGTAAAGAGATCAAGAGGAACACTGCTATATTCTCAATATGAGAATTTCACTATGAAGGAAGGAGAAACTATCCAGGAGATGTACACAAGGTTCACAACACTAACAAATGAACTTAAATCTCTTGGGAGAATTATCCTTGAAGAAGACAAGGTTGAGAAAATCTTGACAAGGGTCTTACCAGTAACTTGGGAAAGCAAAATCACTGCTATTCAGGAATCAAAGAACATTGCTACTCTCAAGTTGGATGAACTGATTGGAAACCTCACTGCCTATGAACTGAGAAGGCAAACCATGAAAATGGATGCACCCAAGAAGGAGAGGAGTCTGGCTCTCAGAATAGCTGAAGGTGCAAATCTGGAAGATGATGAAATGGCCATGATCACAAGGGATTTCAAAAAGTACCTAATGAGAGGAAAGGGTTCTTCAAGAGGTACAACCTTCAACAAACCAAGGGCTCCTGAGAAACAAACCAATGAGGGTTGTTACAAATGTGGCAAGACTGATCACATGATCAAGAACTCTCCTCAGTGGGAATTTCAATGGAAGAAGGAAAGGGCTGAACGAAGGAACAGGAAGAAGGAACAGGTTCAACCCAAAAGGAACAAAGGATCAACAAAGGCTATGGTTGCTGCTTGGGGAGAAACATCGGATGAGGATTCAGAAGATGAAGCTGGAGATGAACAAGCACTTATGGCCATCGGAGAATCAGATGATGAGCAAGAGGTAAGTGTCCTTCATCTCAAAGACAAGATTAAATTTCTGTCTAAAGAAAGGTTGTCTGAACTATTGCTGGACTTCATCGATGAGTCTGAAATAATTAACAATGAGAAGGAAGAGCTATCTAGGGAGTGTGTGATCCTAAAAGCCAAGTGCAAAAATCTAGAATCTAGAGCTAATGAGAGCGACAGTAAAAATGCTGAGTTGAAGAACCAAGTTCTTGAACTTGACACCAGCGTCCTAGAACTTAGGTCTGAAAATTTAAAACTAAAATTAGGAACAGGTAAGAAGAAAGCTGATCTCACACATCTCACCTTAGAAAAAAATCTAGGAAAAGTGAAGGATGAGTTGTACAGGAAAGATGAGCAGATAAGAGCCTTAAAAGAAGACCTAGGGAAGGTAAAGCATGAACTAGACAGAACTTGCAAATGGAATAAGGCTTCTGATGCACTATCCTGGCTACAAGAACATCACAGTAGCAACAAGAGAGGACTTGGCTATGGGGCACAAGCACCTAAGTGGGATCCCAAAAGCAAGTACCTCACTCTTCCTAAAAACAAAATCTGCACACACTGTGGCAAGACTGGTCATTACAAAAATGAATGTAATGCTAAAGAAAAGGCCAGTCAAAAGAACAAAGTTTTTGTTCAAGAGAAAAATAGGCTGCCTGGGTGGGCTAAAAGGAATTTGATTTACCCTTTTGCCTATAGAAAGGGACCCAAACTAGTTTGGGTTCCTAAGACTAACCCCTGATTTCTGTTTGCAGGTCCAAGTGAAGGAAAGTAGCCAAATATGTTACATGGATAGTGGCTGCTCAAAACATATGACTGGAAGCAAGAACCAGTTCCTTTCACTTGAGGACTTAAAAGGAGGTAATGTCTCCTTTGGAAATGGGAAGAAAGGTGAGATTATTAGGGCTGGAAAGATAGGTAAGACAGACTCACACTCCACTGAGAATGTCTACTTGATAGATGGCTTGAAATATAGCCTAATCAGTGTATCACAACTGTGTGACAGAGCTAACCTTGTAGCATTTACCTCCACCAAATGCTTTGTGATTAACCTTACCACTCACAAGATTATTTTGCAGGGAAAAAGAGTTAACAATATTTACATTGTAGAATTGTCCACTCTTTCAGAAAATGAACTCACTTCCTTGAGTGTGTTGGACAATGATCCCCTCCTGTGGCACAAAAGACTTGGTCATGCAAGTCTGAATCAACTCAACAAATTAGTCTCCAAGGACTTGGTGATAGGGTTATCTAACATCAAGTTCAAGGAAGACAAAGTTTGTGAGGCCTGTGCAAGGGGGAAGCAGGTAAGATCATCCTTCAAAATCAAGAAAATGGTAAGCACTACCAGGACATTGGAACTGGTTCATATGGATCTCTGTGGTCCAATGAGAACATTGAGCAGAGGTGGTAAGAAATATGTGATGGTACTTGTTGATGATTATTCTAGGTTTACCTGGGTACAATTCTTAACATCTAAGGATGAAGCATTTGACACGTTTACTGCCTTTGTTAGAAAAACTCAGAAACAACTAGGTAATCAACTTGCATCCATCAGGTATGATCATGGAACTGAATTTGAAAATGCTAAGTTTGCTGAATTTTATGATGAGCATGGTATAGATCATAACTTCTCTGCCCCTAGGACTCCTCAACAAAATGGAGTAGTTGAAAGAAAGAACAGGACTCTTGAAGACATGGCTAGGACTATGCTTCTTTCTAGTAAACTGCCCCATAGCTTCTGGGCAGAGGCTGTAAACACTACATGTTATATCATAAATAGATGCATGACTAGACCTCTTGTAGAGAAGACTCCCTATGAGTTACTTAAAGGGAGAAAGCCAAATGTATCCCATCTTAGGGCATTCGGATGCAAGTGCTTTGTGCACAATAATGGAAAGGACTCCCTAGGTAAGTTTGATCCCAGAAGTGATGAGGGAGTATTCTTGGGATATTCTTCACATAGCAAAGCATATAAAGTGTTCAATAAAAGAACTTTGTGTGTAGAAGAAAGTGTACATGTAGTGTTTGATGAAACTAACATTCTTTCTGAGAGACAGGAACATGAAGATGAAGCCATTGGGCTGGTAAAAGATTTAGTGAAGTCTCAGCACAAGCTAAAGTGGCACCAAAAGAAGAACAGGTGATGGAACAGGTTCTTCCATCCAGGGCAACCTGACAGGGGGAACTGATCAAAGAGGAACTGAAACCAATCCCCTAAAGGAACCTGTTCATGACCCTGTTCCTCAACAACAGAACATGGGAGAAACATCAAGCAGAAATCAGTTGGTTGTGAAACCTCACAAGTATCAAAGTTCTCATCCTATTGAGAACATAATTAATGATCCAACCTCTGGAGTTAAAACTAGATCACAATTAAAGAATCTGTGTGCTTTTGATGCTTTCCTGTCTCTTATTGAACCTAAAAATGTTGTTGAGGCTTTGCAGGATGCAGATTGGGTAAATGCAATGCAAGATGAACTCAACCAGTTCGAGAGAAGTCAGGTTTGGCATCTAGTTCCAAGACCCAAGGACAGATCAATAATTGGCATAAAATGGGTCTTCAGAAACAAACTTGATGAAGATGGAGCAGTTACAAGAAACAAGGCAAGACTGGTGGTCCAAGGTTACAGCCAAGAGGAGGGTATAGATTATGATGAGACTTTTGCTTCAGTTGCAAGAGTAGAGGCAATAAAACTCCTCATAGCCTTTGCAGCACACATGGAATTCACTCTTCATCAGATGGATGTCAAAAGTGCCTTCCTGAATGGCTACCTAAAAGAAGAAGTGTTCGTTAAACAACCTCCAGGGTTTGAGAGCAAGGAATGTCCTGAGCATGTGTACAAATTAGACAAGGCTCTCTATGGACTCAAGCAGGCTCCTAGAGCATGGTATGAACAATTGTCTAAATTCCTGCTTGAACATGGCTACAAAAGAGATAAAATTGAAAATACTCTATTCTTGAGAGAAAAAGGTAAGGATCTTCTCGTGGTACAAATATATGTTGATGACATAATTTTTGGGGCAACCACTGACAAACTAAGTAAGGATTTTGCCAAATTAATGGGGAGTGACTTTGAAATGAGTATGATGGGTGAGCTTAATTTTTTCTTAGGCTTACAGATCGAACAAAGCCCAAATGGAATCATGATCCATCAGTAGAAATATGCAAAGGAGCTGATCAAAAAGTTTAAAATGGTTGAATCAAAGGAAATAGACACCCCCATTGCAACTACCACTAAATTAGACATAGATGAACATGGTTCATCTGTTGATCAGAAGTTGTATAGGGGTATGATTGGTTCACTTTTGTATCTTACTACCAGCAGACCCGACATAGTTTTCAGTGTAGGGCTTTGTGCTCGTTTTCAGGCTAATCCAAAGGAATCTCACTTAACTGCTGTTAGGAAGATACTGAGATATTTGAAAGGCACTACTGATCTGTGTCTTTGGTACCCTAAAGGTAGTAATTTTAATCTAGTAGGGTATGTTGATGCTGATTATGCAGCTTTCCTTGTGGATAGGAAGAGCACCTCAGGTATGGCTCATTTTCTTGGTTCATGTCTTGTATCATGGGCTACTAAAAAGCAAAATTCAGTGGCCTTATCCACTGCTGAGGCTGAATATGTTGCTGCTGCCTCTTGTTGTGCTCAATTGCTGTGGATCAAACAACAGCTGATAGATTTTGGTATTGAAGTTGGTTGTATTCCTATCTTCTGTGATAACACTAGTGCTATAAGTATGACAAAGAACCCTGTTCATCACAAAAGGACTAAGCACATAGATGTTAGACACCACTTCTTAAGAGATAACTATGAGAAAGGATTGATTTTCATAGAATTTTGTGCTACTGACAAACAAATTGCTGATATCTTCACTAAAGCACTGAGTAGAGAAAACTTTGAGAGGAACAGGTTGGAATTAGGGATGATTAAGATCAGCTAATAGGACCAGCTCAGAATGCACAATGAAAAAAAA
>NW_017671856.1:0-99221 GCF_001879085.1 Nicotiana attenuata
CTTTCCCTTGCAAGTTCAGCTCTGAGAACATCTCTCTCACGATTCTACCTCAACCACTCGTGATTTCAGCCTTGCTATCTCAATATCCTTTGCCTCACTCTCCTATACCAAGACTCTGACTTTGCTATTGATAGGTGTCTTTTTAGATGAACCAGGTTCATTAAGAATGACATTGACTTCATAATCGCAAGCAAGCAGAGTATTAACCCCGAAATGATCCTTGATAGGTACCTTGAAATGTGCAAGCACAGTTGTGAGAATGAAACCATAGGGAATGGCATGAGTTTTGGTGCCATTGATAACCCTATTAGTAGGTCCAAGAGAGTTTCATGTTCAGATGGAACAGGTTCATCTATATTTTTCCCAAGTTGAAACAACCCCTCAGCAGCTTCGCCAGACCCACTTCTCCCTATTTTGCTCACACTCTCTTCTATTTCAGTAAATTCCTCTCCCCAAACAACCACTGCATCAGTTTCTTTTGTTAGACCAACATGAGTGGGTGAAGAACCAACCACTCTTGTACCCTTTCCCCTCACAATACTCCTAGCACCCTTGCTCTCTTTTTCTTTTCCTTTTTATTTTTACTACCAACTTCTCCAGATTCTGTAGTCTCAACACCTGCTATAGATCCTACCAGTACAAATCCATTTTCTAAATTTACAGCAACTTCAGAAATTGTCTCAGGAGTAACTTTAGAATCAAAAGATACATGTTTAGTTTCGGAATACCTACTTTCTTCCCCCTTAGTAGCAGACTTAAATGAATCTTCAGATTTCTGGGATTCTTCTTCTCTACTTGCTTTCAATTGCTTGCTTATTTTCTTGATCTGCTCTCCTTCAGCGACAATCTTATGAGCCATCATCTTTACTCTACTTTTCTTAGAGATTGGTGTTGTAGAAGGTGTGAAAGTGGTTTCCTGTGGTGGTGATGAGGATTTTCAGAGGTGTTCGACATATCTGGGCTAGGGTATGGAAGAGAAGAGAATTAGATTGTGTTTGGAAGATGAAAGAAGAATGAGAGCTTTTGACGGCTTGAGAGAGATGAGGTAAGTAATAATTGATGGGGTAACTACAGCTTTTCAGACTCTTAGAAGTTTAATCAAACTGAAATTCAGTTTTGAAGAGACGTTGGAGTGTATCCCTAGAATCTAGATATTTCCATTCGGTTGGGACTCTTTTGAATAGGACTGGTTCACTTGTAATGGATAAGTCCAAAAGGAGTTTGGTATTTGGTAGGACTCTGCTCATGATCCAAATATAGTTATTTCAAATTATGCAGAGTGTAGAAAACATACCGTGTTATCTTGATGAACCAGGTTCTTCACTGATAATTCTCTTGTGTGAGTCTAAATTTGCCAAAATAGAGAAAATATCATAAGAGATTAATGAGTCATTTTAACACATGGCACAAGAGTATACTATGGAAAGTATGAGACTGAGCAAGATTTAATCTAATTATACACAATTTACAGACTTTCTAACCAAATTTTTTTTTTCAATTTTTTTTCATTCATTTTTTTCCGTTTAACCTTGAACTGGTCCTTTTAGGTGATCTTAATCATCCCTAATTCCAACCTGTTCCTCTCAAAGTGATCTCTACTTAAGGCTTTTGTGAAGATGTCAGCAATTTGCTTGTCAGTAGCACAAAACTCCACAGTGATCAAGCCTTTCTCATAGTTGTCCCTAAAAAATGGTGTCTAACATCTATGTGCTTAGTTCTCTTATGATGAACTGGTTCTTTGTCATACTGATAGCACTAGTGTTATCACAAAAAATAGGGATGCAACCAACATCAATTCCAAAGTTCAATAATGGTTGTTGATCCACAACAATTGAGCACAACACGAAGCAGCAACAACATACTCAGCTTCAGCAGTAGATAAGGCCATTGAATTTGGCTTTTTGGTAGCCCATGACACAAGACATGAACAAGGAAGTGTGCCATACCTGAGGTGCTCTTCCAATCCACTAGGAAACCTGCATAATCAGCGTCAGCATATCCCACTAGATTAAAATTACTACCTTTTGGATACCAAAGGCAAAGGTCAGTGGTGCCTTTTAAGTATCTCAATATTCTCTTTACATTAGTCAAGTGGGACTCCTTTGAATTTGCCTGAAATCGAGGACAAAGACCTACATTGCACACAATGTCAGGTCTGCTAGTAGTGAGATATAAAAGAGAACCAATCATTCCCCTATACAACTTCTAATCAACAAATGAACCGGATTCATCTATATCCAATTTCGTGGATGTTGCAATAGGAGTGTCAATTTCTTTGGATGTTCCTTCCTGGTTTTGTTACTGAGGAATAGGTTCATGGACAGGTTCCCTCGAGGTTAGAGGATCAGTTCCTCTCTAGTCAGTTCCCTTTGTCATGTTGCCCTGGGTAGAAGAACCTGTTCCATCACATGTTCCTTCTTCTGTTGCAGCTTCAGTTTGGGCTGCGATATCATTTAAATTTCTACCAGACCAATTGCTTCATCTTCATGTTCCAGCTTCTCAGAAAGAATGTTAGTTTTAAATAACATATACATTTTTCTACACACATAGTTCTTTTACTGTATATCTTATAAGCTTTACTATGTGAAGAATATCCCAAGAATACTCCCTCATCACTTCTGGAATCATACTTACCTAGGGAGTCTTTGCCATTATTGTGCACAAAGCACTTGCATATAAATGTCCTAAGATGAGATATATTTAGCTTTCTCCCTTTAAGTGACTCATAGGGAATCTTCTTAACAAGAGGTCTAGTCATGCAGCTATTTATGATGTAGCATGCAAAAATTCAACAAACATAGCATTTTCAAATTTAGTTCCATGATCAGACCTAATTGATGCAATGATTACCTAGTTGTTTCTGAGTTTTTCTAACAAAAGAAGTAAACATGTCAAATGCTTCATCTTTAGATGTTAAAACCAATGTCCAAGTAAACCTAGAGTAATCATCAACAAGCACCATCACATATCTTTTACCACCTCTGCTTAATGTTCTCATTGGACCACAGAGATCCAAATGGACCAGTTCCATCGTTCTGGTGGTGCTTACCACTTTCTTGCATTTAAAAGAGGATCTTACCTGCTTCCCCCTTGCACAAGCCTCACAAACTTTGTCTTCCTTGAACTTGATGTTAGGCAGCCCTATCACCAGATCCTTGGAGACTAATTTGTTGAGTTGACTCAGACTTGCATGTCCAAGTCTCTTGTGCCAAAGGAGGGGATCATTGTCCAACACACTTAAGCAAGTGAGTTCATTTTCTGAAAGTGTGGACAAATCTACAATGTATGTATTGTTTACTCTTTTTCCCTGCAAAACAATCTTGTCAGTGGTAAGATTAATCACAAAACATTTGGTAGAGGTGATTACTACCAAGTTACCTCTATCACATAATTGTGATACACTGATTAGACTGTACTTTAGGCCATCTATCAAGTAGATATTCTCAATAGAGTGAGAATCAGTCTTACCTACCTTTCCAACCCCAATGATCTCACCTTTCTTCCCATTTATAAAGGAGACATTACCTCATTTGAGGTCCTCAAGTGAAAGGAACTGGTTCTTGCTTCCTCTCATATGCTTTGAGCAGCCACTATCCATGTACCATATTTGGCTGCTCCCCTTCACTTGGACCCACAAAAGGAAATCAGGGGTTAGTCTTAGGAACCCAAACTAGTTTGGGTCCCTTTCTATAGGCAAAAGGGTGAATCAGATTCTTTTTAGCCCAACCTGGCAGCCTATTTTTCCCTTGAACAAATTCTTTATTCTTTTGACTAGCCTTTTCTTTTGCAATACATTCAGATTTATAGTGACCAGTTTTACCACAGTGTGTGCAAATTATGTTCTCAGGAAGTGTGAGGTACTTGCTTTTGGGATCCCACTTAGGTGCAGGGGTCCCGTAGCCAAGTCCTCTCTTATTGCTACTATGGTGTTCGTGTAGCCATGAAAGTGCATCAGAGGACCTATTCCATTTACAGGTTCTGTCTAGCTCGTGCTTAACCTTGTTTAGATCCTCCTTAAGGACTCTTATCTGCTCATCTCTTTTGTACAACTCATCTTTCATTTTTCCTACATTTTCTTCTAAAGTGAGTTGTGTGTGATCAGCTTTCTTTTTACCAGTTCCTAATTTCAATTTTAGATTTTCAGATCTGAGCTCTAGGACAGTGGTGTCAAGTTCATGAACCTGGTTCTTCAACTCAGCATTTTTACTATCACTTTCACTAGCCCTAAGTTCCAGGTTTTTGCACTTAGCTTTCAGAATCACACACTCCTTAGACAGCTGTTCATTTTCATTGTTTAGATCCTCAGATTCATCAATGAAATCCAGGAGTAACTTAGATAGCCTTTCTTTAGACAAAAATTTAATCTTGTCTTTGAGATGAATTATACTTACCTCAGATTCCTCATCAGATTTTCCAATTGCCATAAGTACTTGTTCATCTCCATCTTCATCCTCTGAGTCCTCATCTGAGCTTTCTCCCCAGGCAGCAACCATAGCCTTTGTTGATCCTTTGTTCTTATTGGGTTGAACCTGTTCCTTCTTCCTGTTCCTTCGTTCAGCTCTTTCCTTCTTCCATTCAATTTCCCATTGAGGGCAATTTTTGATGTGGTGATCAGTCTTCCCACACTTGTAACACCCCTCATTGGTTTGTTTTTTAGGAACCCTTGGTTTGTAGTAGCTTCCACTTCTTGAAAGACCATTTCCTCTCATTAGGTACTTCTTGAAATCCTTTGTGATCATGGTCATTTAATCCTCCTCTAGATCAGCACCTTCAGTGATTATGAATGCCATGCTCTTTTCCTTCTTGGGTGCATCCATCTTCATGGTTTGCCTTCTAAGTTCATAGGCAGTGAGATTTCCAATTAGCTCATCCAACTTAAGAGTGGCAATGTTCTTTGATTCCTGAATAGCTGTGATTTTGCTTTCCCAAGAGATTGGCAGTACCCTTGTCAAAATCTTCTCAACCTTGTCTTCTTCAAGAATAACCCTTCCAAGAGACTTAAGTTCATTTGTCAGTGTAGTGAACCTAGTATACATCTCCTCGATAGTTTCTCCTTCCTTCATAGTAAAATTCTCATATTGAGAATACAGCAGTGTTCCTCTTGATCTTTTCACTTGAGGTATTCCTTCATGGGCCACTTGCAAGGTGTCCCATATCTCCTTAGCAGTAGTACAGCTTTGAATTCTACTGTACTCGTCTGGACCAAGTCCACACACAAGCCATTTCTTGGCCTTTGCATTCTTTTCCCACTTTCTCAAGTCCTCAGCATTGTAGTCAGCTCTTGTTTTTGGCACATCCACTCCTTCCTCATTCTTCTTTGTAGTTTCTAAAGGACCATCAGTGACTATGTCCCAGAGTTCATAGTCCTCTCCTATGATATGATCTCTCATCCTGTTTTTCCACCAAGAGTAGTAGTGGCCATTAAAGAGTGGAGGCCTATCAGTGGATTGCCCTTCCCAGTTTCCAGGTGGTGCGCTCATTTTGATCTGTTCCTAAGGTGTTAGCCTCTTCAAGGATAACCTGCTCTAATACCAATTGATGTTCTAAACGTGAATACCACACAAGAGGGGGGGTGATTTGTGTGGTACCCAATTTTTTGCTTAAACTGCTTCTGGAAGGACCTGGTTCTTCTATGTGTTCCAACTACTACTGTTGCGGAATAATAAATACAGAAAATAAAGAACACAGAGATTTTACGTGGAAAACACCTGGCTCAAAAGGTGAAAAAACCACGACCTACTACTCAGTAGGATTTTCCCCAACACTTCACTAAATCACTGAGCCAAAACAGCATTTACAAAACTCTTTGTAAACCTAAGGATTACCTCTAATCTCGTTGTAGCAACCAGCCTCTAACTGCTGCGACAACTTCAAGTTAACTCTGACTTGAATACTCAAAATACCTATTACAATTGCTTCTAGATAAAGCTGAAAGGTACAATATGAAACACCTACTACAATTGAACTAGAAATAAAGAAAGACACATAAAACTCTTTATGGAGTTGGTTCTTCAATCTGGTTCATGTAGCTTCAGGTTTGCACACTTGAATCACACACGAACTGCTTGCAAAAAGCCTTGCTATTTTGCTCTCAATTCACGTTTAACTTCTGCGTTTTTGTGCAACACTTTAATGTGAGAACATCCTGCAATTTATAGAGTTAGTAGATGAAGAAATAACTAGAGTTCTGATGCAACTCTTCCTTGGTGGAAGAGTTCTATTTGATTTCAACTTCTAACTCCTTCCCTATCTTGGATAGTGTTCTCTTTGATTAAGGACTCCTTCTCCTTATCAATTATGCAACCTTTTCGATCAGGAGATATTAAATACACCAAGTTAAGCTTATCTCCTTCACGTGCAACCACATGCTCGAATCTGTCCGTTTCTGTGCACCTGAGTGATGGACCTGGTTCATCCTGAGTTCCTTTGTCAGTCTTCAAAACTAACCTTTACTTGGGCCAACAACTACTTCCTTCGTTTCAAAAAGAATGAATCTATTACTATTTTGGGAGTCAAGCAAAGTTTTCTTAGGTTTTAAATATTTTAAATTGGACCGTGTTTTTTTTTAAATAGGTTTTAGATATTTTAAATTGTTAACTATTGTGGCTTATAGTATTTTTTATCTATTTCAGAAAACTTAAAGAATTTATGCCCGAATTCACACTGAGAATAGTCAATTTGACCCTCGTAGTCCGAAAAGGTTCAAACAAATTGAAACAGAGGAAGTATAAATTTATTTAAGACCCCAGTTCAAAGTTCTATTATGAGGCACATAAAATTCTCATGAAAATTTGTAGAATGCAGATCAATTGGCTTAAGGACCCAGAAAAATAACTGCTAGCATGCACAGTGAGGATAAACCTTCTAACATGATGTTACTGATTGAAAAGAAATAGAAGAAAACTTTTTAACCTGAAGTTTTTCTCTCTGCTTAGTAGGAATCAGTTGTTGCATAAGAGATTGCCTGGAGAGGGTGTCAGAGATTCCATCTGGCAGCATGCCATCAACAGTCTTGCAGGTTTTTCTACTGTTAGACAGAATATTGTGGCTGATGGTATAGAGAAATTTTCCAGATATTTATGAAGTACCTATGTGATATTTCATTAATAAGTAGTAATGTTAGATGTTGATGCTATTGGAATCTTTTTGTCTTATCTCTTGACAGCAGGAAAATTGACAGGTCGAGTGTTTGCTCCCTACTCAGTAGTTAAAGGCAAGGCGGCACTTTCTGCTGAACCTAGACTGCCCACATTTAGCAGACTGGATGTATGATATTTGTTACCTTTTTTAAAAATAGAATTGTCATGTTCAAGTGATGCTTTCTCTCATCCTTTCTTCTTCTTATAGTCTGGAGGTGTTAAACTCAATCGCCGCGGTGTCATTATGTTGACATTCTGGCCATCTGTTGGTGAGCGCAAATATGACTGGGAAAAGGGGCAGGTAATGAATGTGCTTATATAGCTTGCAAATATGAGCAACTTATTTCCTTTTCATCCTCAGTAGTTCCTTCCAATCAACAGTCTCTCATTCTCTCGAATGCAGTGAGTCAAACAAGCATAATTTGAGCTTACACATATTAACGGACATTAGATATAGCAGGATCTTATTTTCTGCTTTTAGGTGTCTTCTTTCAGCTTTTAATGCTATTCTAAGCTGCAAAATTTCTTTCTTCTTTGCTGGTTATTAGCAGGACATTGGGTAGATTGGTCTTGTATGTACCACTAACTTATCAGTTTATAGTAAGCTTGCTTGTAATTTCTCGTTAGTGTTGCATTGCTGCTTGATCTTCCTTAGAGATATTAGTCATCTATAAATCCGTCATTTTTTCTTTTCTCAAATATCCATCTGTATGCTACTTATAAATAGATACCCATCTGTATGTTTGCTGCATCACTCTCTCTTTCTCTTTTCTCTACTTGTACGTGTTCACATATCTGAACTCTGACTTGACTGACAGATAATTCAACATATTGCAGTTGTTTGCTTTATCAGCAACAGAGGTTGGATCATTGATAAGTATCGGGACTAGAGATTCTTGTGAATTCTTCCATGATCCTTCAATGCTATCAAGGTTGATTGGCTGCTTCAGTTCTTGGCTTAGGGTTATCTTGAGTAGATATATCATATATATACACATATACATTAATTACACACTTTTAGACGGGATCCTTGCGTCCTACCCATTAGTAGTTTCCCTTAATTTCCTATCTCTTACTGTATATCTAAGCAAAAGTTAAATGTTACAGCAATGCTGGTCAAGTAAGAAAGAGCTTGTCATTTAAGCCAAATGCTGATGGCAGTGGTTATTTCGTTTCATTGAGTAAGTCTCAATCTATATGTGCGCCTGTGCACCTTTTCTATTAAATTTTTCTTTCAACCCATTAGATGCTTTCAAAATGTCACCATCTGTTCTGTAATGGGTAGCTATCTATGTTAAGGATCCATGGTATCCTTAAAGTAACTGTTTTAGCTACATGTTTAAGAAATGATATACATATGCTACATCATTTTTCCTGTATGGCGTCTTGGTGCGTTACTTTCATAACTTGGCCGGCCAGCACATGTTATTAGTGCTCATAAGTAATGCAACATTTCGATTTTTTCCGTTATGCAGGTGTCGTCAACAATAATATCAAAACCAATGATCGGCTTACTGTTCCTGTTACTATTGCTGAGTTTGCTGTTATGCGAACAGCTTTCAGTGTACGTTTTACTAAGATACTTTTTTTGTAAAAGAAAATATGCTCCATTTGATTATTTTTCCTAAGCACACTGCTTCCTGTTACTTTGAGATGCTTCTGTTTCCTTTTATTGTCCTAGCTCTGAGTTCGTTAGTGAAATATATATGATGGTGGATGAACATTTTATATCAGATAAATGGAGCCGTGAGAGAAAACGTTTTTATTCAATACACTAAAATGAAAAAGCATACAATCTTTTGATGGGCAATAAATGAACTCATATGATGCTCATTGGAGTGAATGCCTTTATTTTGAGAATTTTTTAGAAAGTTTTGAAAATTAAGTTTTCCAAACAAAAACAGTTCTGGGATATTAAATGGATTGTGTCTATTTTTAGCCTCCTTTCTAAATGATTCTAATCTGTTTACTTTGACTGCTTACAATATGTGTACTTGCAGTCACATTGTTATACAAAGTAATCACCACTTAGAGCCCGTTTGGTTTGGCTTATTTTAAGTGCTTTTAAGCCAAAATAACTTTTAAGCCATTTTGTAGTGTTTGGATAGAGTAAAAAAGTGCTTTTAAGCACTTGTTTTTAAGCTAAAATGACAAAACCCAAACTAGAATTCCTAACTTATGGCTTAAAAACTATTTTGGCCTAAAAGTCACTTAAAATAAGCCCATCCAAACGGACTCTTACCAAGTAAAATGTCCTTTTCTGATGCGTGCCTTCCACAAATGTCTCTCTAATGGTTTGCAGCTTCATTTAACTTTTTGGCTGTGGTTCTTTTTTGAGATGGAACTTTTTTGGCAGTGGTTCTCATTGTCCATTTATGATTTTGGTCTTTTAAATGTAGTTTGCGCTGCCTCATATCGTGGGATGGGATCGCTTCACTAATCAGTCTTCAGAAAGCGTCTCTCAAAGTCCCTCAAAGGTGGTTCCACAACTTATGGAGGCAGAGTGGGATAGATGAGAGACTATATGTTTATTGTGTAGTGCTAGTCTCATTCTCCTATGAACTAGGTTCTCTTTTTAGATTCTACCGAAGAAGAAAATGTATGTGTATTAGCTAACTTTTCAGAGTTGAAACTTTGGAGAATATATCCTGTGTAGAGTAGGGCAGATAATTAGTCTGTTAAAATGGAATTGAAATTTCCATACCAGCTTGTGACACAGCCACTGTCTAAGTTAGCTCGAAATGCATTGGTCTGAATAAATGATGTGTCTAACATAGAGGTGTTAATTGGGCTGGGCTGGGCTGGGCCGGGCCACTAACAGCCCGGTTCAGACTGGATCGGCTTGGTCCGATAAGGAGTGGGACGGGTTGCCAGGGTACGGGGGTTGTGTCGGACGGGGTCGGGTAGAGCTGTTTATTTGGATCGAATATTTGAAATCCAAACTGATCCGCTCAATTTCGGATTTCGGATATTTGGATCAGATTTCGGATTGTGTTTATTAAAATTTTGGATTGGTATAATTGTAACCCGATCCGATCCGAAATCCAAAATTATTAGGGCTTATGTAAATATTAAACTTTAATTTCGGATAGTCAGTACTTCCTTTACATCTTCCTCCAAGTTATTACCTTTACAATTAGTGGATTTAGCTATATTGGCACCATAGTACTCTCATAATTGCTGAATCGTGAATTTTTCTTACTGTATTGACTCTTTTACAAAGAAAATATACAGACGAGTTTGCAACTTTGAGGCATAACAATCCGATTTGAAATCCGAAAATTCAATCTGATCCAAACTTTGAAACCTGATCTGATATTAATTTGGGTCGGATTCAGAGTGCATTTTATAGAATCCGAAATCTGAATCTGAAATGTGCTAAATCTGATTTGATCCATGCATAGCCCTAGGGTTGGGTCTTTTTGGGCTACCGGTGCACCGAAACTCGGCTAGTTAGTAACCCGCTCACGGGTTTTTACTGGGTTCTAGCCCGGTTACCGTTGGTTTTTTGCCAACGGTCAAATTCAAAAATAAATTGTCGGACAACGGCCATTTTTTGTAGTTTTAGCCACTCCGGCCTACCCCTTACTAAAATAGCCCACACCCGTAATAATCAAAAATTATATTTTAGCCTTTTAATAACTATAAATAGCCCTTCTCCTCTTCTTCATTTTTTCTCACAACTTGCTCTCTTCTTCTACTCAATTCTTTTTTTATTATTGAATTGCTTATTGCTCTCAAATTCTCAATTAATTATTATTCCAAGTTTTATCAATTATTTACGGTAGCCTCTACAAATTACAATTATCAAGTGAAGTGTGGTATCATCAAACATCAATGAAGTGTGATATCCGGACTCCCGATACACTCGTTCCATCTCTTTCTCTTCTTTGGTGTTTATTTTTATTTTATAATTTAGAATTATTAATTTAGTTTTTTTTAAAAATTTACTTTACATAATGGATATATTTAGAGCAACCAAAAAAATGTGTGCTAGTAAGGGTGGTACTAGTAAGAGTAAAAATACTAAAAGTTCAAGAGGTGGTGTTGGTTCTTCTAGTAACTGCTTTACACATATTTCTGAAAGTTCACCTCAAAATTTAAATATAGATTATGAGCAACTTAAAGAAGATTATGGTATAGATGATAATTTAGATGATATTGAGTCACCTGATAATCGTGAAACACCACCACCTACACCTGGTACTCTTATTCAAAATATTAGGGGTGGTGGTCGTGGTAATATAGGTAGGCACTCTCTCCCTATTAAGAAGAATCGAAGATTAAGAAGTAAGTGCTGGCAATTTTTTGAAAGACTAGAAGAAGATAAAAATTATGTAAGATGTATTATATGTCAGGAAGTTTATAAACATGAAACATGAGGTAAGCAAGGGGGCAGGTCAACTTCGTAGGCACGTGATAGATACCCACCCTATTGTATGGGGTGATGATGAATAATTTGGCCAGCAAAAATTTAACCCGGGTATTGGTGGTTTAATGGGTAAATACGATATATTGAAAGATCGGGAAGAATTAACTAAAATGATTGTTTTATGTTGTTTACCTTTTAGCTGTGCTGCTTCACCTTATCTTGTTACTTATATTCAAAGATTTTATAACCCTTTATTTAAAGGTATTCCTATAAGTACTTATATAGCTGATATCTTTAGGCTTTTCGGACAATGTCAAACATATATATGTAATTTGTTCATTGATCGTCTTGTAGTGTTTCTCTTACTTCTTATATTGGTCATACTGTCAATGAAAATAATTATTTGATTGTTACATGCCATTGGATAGATTATAATTTTTTTTATGCACAAACGTATTATTGCTTTTAAATATGATTAAGATCAAAGTCATACTGGTGTAATATGACTTTGATCTTAATGGATAATATTAAGATTGTAAAAGATAGCAACTTCATGGATAATATTACTTATAATGCTTCTAACAACAATGCTGTTATTTCACTATTAAAATTGTATTACACCCAGCACTTCCTAAAATATTTCATGTGAGGTGTGCATGTCATATTTATAATTTAATTGTTAAGAGTGGCCTTGAATTATTTAGAAATGCGATCATTTTAGTTAGAAGAGTTGTTGGTGTAATTCAAGGAAATAATAGAAGTGCTAGATTAAATGCATTTAAGGATAAATGTGATAACATTATGAAATAAGACCAAGACTCATACATGAAGAAATAGTTACTAGGTGAAATTATACTTATTTATTGTTAAGATGTTGTTATAAATATAGAATGCATATAACTAAAATTGCTAATTCTCATTGTACCGATCCTAAATATTGGTTAACATCTAGTACTTGGAATGTCATTGAAGATGTTATAATTTTTTTACAAAAATTTTACGTAGCTACACTTGAGTTTTCTCGAGCTTATTATCCTACTGTTGCAAATGGTTTAGTACATATAGCTGAAATTTCTCGTTTACTCCATAATTTCAAGAAGAAAGAAGAATATAATTCTGTTGTTGAATCTACGCTAGATAAATTTAAAATATATTTCTATCATATTCCCCATATTTACCTAGTTGGTGTTATTTTAAACCCTTCTATCAAAATGGCTACTTGTCGCCAATTCATCACTGCTTTATAGGCTTATATGGATATTAGATGTAACGACCAGGCCAGTCGTCTCATGAGTTACCGCTCCGTTTCCCCCATTTCTGCTTCTTATTGCTTTATTTATCGGTACTATGTGTGATCGGGTTGGTTGGCTCGGGTTCGGAGAGGTTTTGGTAAGATTTGAGACACTTATTCTCTTTTGAGGAAGCTTAAGTTGAAAAAGTCAACCGGATGTTGACTTATGTGTTAGAGGGATCGGATGTGAGTTCCAATGGTTCGGATAGCTTCGGGAGGTGATTTGGGACTTAGGAGCGTGACCGGAATGTGTTTTGGAGGTCCGAAGTAGATTTAGGCTTGAATTGGCGAAATTGGAATTTTGGCGTTTTCCGGTTGTTATGTGAGATTTTGATATAGGGGTCGGAATAGAATTTCGGGAGTTGCAGTAGTTCCGCGTTGTGTCATTTGGGATGTGTGTGCAAAATTTCAGGTCATTCGGACGTGGTTTGGTAGACTTTTTGATCAAAAGCGTAATTTAAAAGATTTTGGAATTTTTAGGCTTGAATCCGATGCGAATTTGGTATTTTGATGTTGTTTTGAGAGTTCCGAAGAATGAAAAAAGTTTGAATGGTGTTATGGGATATGTTGGCATGTTTGTTGAGGTCCCAAGGGCCTCGGTTGAGTTTCGAATGATAAATCGGACCATTTCATGTTATGAAAGATTGCAGAAAACTGATGTTGGGTGTTGTAGAGAAGTGGCCTTCGCGTTCGCGAGTAGGCCCTCGCGTTCGGGAAGGGTTAGCAGGTGAGGCTGAAGATTTGGCCTTCGCGTTCGCGAGGGAGGTCCCGAGTTCGCGAAGGGATGGGCCGTTGAGCATCGCGTTCGCGAGAAGGGGAGTCGTGTTCGCGAAGGATTGGAGTCTGGAAGCATCGCGTTCGCGAGGGGTCAGACGCGTTCGCGATGAAGGAATTTTGGTCAAAGTCAGTTTGTGCTTCGCGAACGCGAGGCGTTGACCACGTTCACGAAGAAGGTTTTTAATGCCTGGGCAGAATGTTTAAATAGCCATTGTCCGCGATTTTAGGGCTAACTTTCACCATTTTTGGGCGATTTTGGAGCTTTTTGAAGAGGAATGAAGAGGGATTAAAGGGGGAACACTTGGAGGTAAGATTTATGGACTTTATACTCGATTCTTATGTGAATCCCACCTAAATAATCATGGAAATTAAGCCTAGTATCGAAGAACTAGGGCTTGTAATTGGAGACCTAGGATTTAGAATTTGAGGGGTCGTTTGTGGTTGGATTTTGGTACTTTTGATATGTATGAACTCGTGGGGAGATAAGGAATCTATTGATGTAAATTTTATTGGAATCCGAGACGTGGGCCCGGGGGTCGGGTTTGGCTAATTTCAGGATTTATGTTGTAAATTGATTATTTTCGCATGGGCTCCGTTCCCTTAGCATATTTTGACGTCGTGATTTTGATTTTGGTTAGATTTAACACGAGTTGAGGCCGATTCGAGAGGCAAGGGCATCGCGGGCTAGAGATTTGGACCGGATAGAGGTGAGTAATGATTTTAAATGTTGTCCCGATGGTATGAAACCCCAAATTTACACATCGTTGTGTTGTATTGAGGTGACACACATTCTAGACGACGAGCGTGGGGTAGTGCACCATTGGGGATTATGACTTAGTCCGATCCGGATGACCGTTTTACTGCGTATTTGATTGAAAACTATTTGTTATCATCATGTTTTGGGCTGAATGCCATATTTGGGCCTCGTGCCAACTATTTGAACCCTTAGGGAATTTTTACTGATATTTCCTCACTGTACTGTTTTGACTTTATACTTGAACTCAATCATGCTATATTCTACTATTTTCATAACTCAGCCATGTTTACTCTGTTTAATACATTAAATGATAATTTGGGTTGAGCATTATGTTTTACTATTGCTCGAGTGGCTTATGAGATTCTGACTGAGTAAGGCCGAGGGCCTGTGTTGTGAGGATACACTGATTATGAATATGAGGCCGAGGGCCTGAGATTGTACGCCACGAGGTGGCTTGTTGATTATGAGGCCGAGGGCCTGAGATTGTACACCACGAGATGGCTTGATATTGCGCTTGGGCCGTAAGCTGACCCTCTAGGAGTCTGCACACCCCCAGTGAGTGCGGGTACCCATTGTGATATGAGATATAGCCCGAGGGGCTAGTATTGTTCCATGTGTTGCCCGATGGGCTGATTTTGTTGGTATTGTGCCCGAGGGGCGGTTTTTTATGTGTTTATCTTTTCTAGTTGCCTGTCATTTACTTTCTTAACTATTAAAAATGCATTCTAAACAAGCTTAAACTGAACTAAAGTGATTTTACATATTTTCACTGTTTCATTGCTCTTACTGGCTTTTACTGCTTCTTTATAGCCTGTTGATGTGCTTTGCGTGATTTCTTATTGCTCGGTCTGCATTTATTATTATTACTCACTGAGTTGGAGTACTCACTTTACTCCCTGCACCACGTGTGCAGATTCAGGCGCTTCAGGTCTTGCTTGCGAGGGTTGAGAGCTTCCGATAGACTTCAGAGATTCACTAGGTAGCTGTCCGGCGTTCGCAGCCCAGTGCTTCTCCCTCTATCTTATTTTCTCCTATTTTAGTTATGTAGTAGTGTAGACTCTTTCAGACTTGTAGTTTTTGTGATAGATGTTCATGATTGGTAACACCCCGATGTCGGGCTATGTCTATTCCGCGACTGTACTGTTTCACCTTATTTTGGGTTTATTATTATATTAAAGACTTAATTTGTATTATTATAACTGCTTAAAATGAGTTTGGGAGTGTGTCGGCTGGCCTTGTCTTCACGAGAGGCGCCATCACGACCAGGTCTGAAAATCCTGATATTGATACTTGCATTTATGATCTACACAAACATTTACACGCTTTATATAATTATTATGCTAACATAGTTGATGATTTTCTGTTATAGATGCAAATGCAAATATTCGTTTAAGTCCAGTTTCTATATCTGCATCTGGTGTTATGGAGGATAATGATGGTGTTAAAAATTATTTAATTTGGTCTACATTAGCAGAGCATCAACAACCTAGTAGGAGGAATATTGATGAATTTCAATTATATTTGCAAAAGGTAACAGAGCCCCGCACAAAGAAATTTCTACCGCTAGCTTGGTGAAGGACCAACTCAAATCAATTTCATATTATTTCGGCCATGGCTCTAGATGTGATATCAAACATCAACTAAATTTTGGAACTATAAGATAAAAGGATGACCCACTTTTGTAATGAAATACTTAACTGGTATGATTTGAGATGCTCGAGAATCTCATATGGCATGGAATCCACCTCGCCATCATTTTCAACAACCATAGATAAAAGCAAACATAATTGAACTTTTCTTGTAAAATGAAAAAAAAAGACTCTACCGTCACCATAATATATTCATCGTCTTTAGACCAATAGGAGAATCCATCTACACTGGTATGAACACGTAATTTTTGCTTGACGTACTGCTCCTAAAAAAGTCAAAAATAGTTTAATTACTTTTGTAGAATTTTAGAATTTTTTATTTTTATTTGTTTGGCGTTTATTTGTACTTTTAGCATATTTTAGTAGCATTTCAAATCACGAAAAAAGATAAAAAAAAATATTTTCTCTTTTGCTTTTTGCATTCTTAGATTTTTACTTGCATTATTAATATTTAGGGGTCGTTTGGTAGGGTGTATAAGAATAATGCTAAATAAGGTGTATTTAGTAATGCATGGGTTAGTAATGCAAGCATAAGTTATACAAAGATTATTTCTTATGCATTGTTTGGTGTGGTGTATTAAAAATTAAAATTCGTTGCATACTTTTTAAGAAATTAATTATTTACAAAAATGCCCTCTATATTCTTTAACTTTAAGGGACTTTAAGGATAATTTTATCTTTAACCATGCTAATGCATGCATTAATAGCCTTTGTATTGCTAATGCCATAGTTTTCTATGCATTAGCTATACATAGGATAATACCAAATAAGGTGTATAACTAATGCTTGTATTAGTTATACATAAGTTGAAAAAGTATACCAAACAAGGTATTACTAGTACACAAAGTTAATGTATGCATTATTTTCTCTAACACACTCTACCAAACGACCTCTTAGATTGCATGATTAATTGCATTATTAAATACAAAAATACATTAGTTTGTTTTACATTTTAGTTTTAATTAATGAGTTAATTAAGTAATAATTGATTAAGTAGGAAAATAGATAATTAGGTTAATTTTGCAAAGTTAGTTTTAATTAGAATTAGATTGGTGAATTTAGAAAATATTAAGACAAGAAAAAGAAAGGCTGTTAGTTGGGTCTTATATTGAAATTGGGCCGAAGCAATTTTGAGTAGCCCATTTGTGTTTAAAAATAGCACGGACTAGTCAACTTTCGAATTGGTCACTCAAAAATAGCCATCGTTTGCAAAGTCATGAAAAATAGCCACTATTTTGCTGCAACACGGAAAGTTCCAGCATAATATACTGGAGATCGGTGCACTTGTGTATGAACTTCCAGCATATTATGCTGGAACTCCAACACGCGAAAAGTTCCAGTATAATATGCTCCAATCTCCAATATATTATGCTGGACCGGTGGTGCTCCAATCTCCAGTATATTATGCTGGACCGGTATATTATGCTGGACTATTTTTTCGAATTTTGAATAGCGTTTTCGTTCAGGTTTATCTTTACATAAAAAGTGACTAATTTCGATTACTTTTAAAACTATGACTATTTTTGAATGACCAATTGTAAACCTGGCTATTTTTGAATTTCTCCCCATTTGTGTCGCACCGGCCCAAATATTTTAGCCCAGACCGTTAATTCCTAACCCTAACAGACACTCAGTGTAATAAAAAGACGGAAGATAGAGAGCCAGCACGCTTTTGATGGACACACACGAAATTTGGAAGCTCTCTCGGCATTCTCATTGATTCTTAGGGCAGAAGCTTCATTCTCTTAACAGACTCTCAATTCACCCACACAAAAACGGCTGAAATTAAAAAAAAAAATCCTCCTCTGAAATCTAAAAAAAAAAAAAGGAAGAAAACTAAAATAGCAGAGACCTGGAGAAATTTTCATTGAAGAAAGGAAAGCAAATTTGTGTTTGAATCTCGCTTGGAAGTGAAGTGTTTTATCTTCAATTTCTGGGCTTTCTAAGAGCTGTTTGGAGCTGAAATTAGCTGTCACTGCACTCCAACTATAGCTTTGAAAATTTGTTGCAATGGACGAAGCTGCAACAATAACTTGCCGACAAAGCAAATAAAAGTAGAAAGAAGAAATCACTTCATATTGTCCTTATGCAAAACTATTTAAAAGATTTCAAATTTTTGGTATGATCCTGAACTTAATTCAAACTTTTGGTAGGAACTTGAACTACTTTTAGGCATCGACGATGGATATATGTATAAATTTCAAAATAGAATTCATTTACCATTGTTGGTAGTAGGGACAATTACTGTGCTATCACTAGACAAGAGATAAAAGAAATTTGATAAAAACCAAGAGAAGGAAACAAACCTGATAATGCTATTGCGAATTGCTGATAATTGAATTCTGCCTTCATCAATTACATGATAATTCCGAATTCTTATTTAGAATACAAAGTTTTCTATTATTCTAATAAACTCATATCTAGAACGAGTATGATTAGGAATTCATATTGAGCACTTAATAATTTTACATTTTGTTATATATATATATATATATACTAGTTTCTACAAATGTGCGTTGCACGTTAATACCATGTTAATTATTGCAAACTTATACAGAAGAATAATGATTGTTGTAAAACTTAAATGGGCGTTATTATTTTAATAATTTTTTGAATCAAAAGACATGTTGCAAAGCATTAGAAAGAATAGTTAGGTAGTAACCTAAAGAAAATTTGCATATTAACCAACCACTAAATTATAAAAGTTTTTGTTCTTAAAATCGTTGCAAAATTCCAAATTTTTAGATACTTCTCCATAATTTTAAAACAAAAACACAAACAAAAAATATTGTTAGAAGAATTACCAATAAAAAATTACAAACATATTTCGAGCATTGTGGGATTTACCAATAATTATCTTCTATGAGACACTTTTTAGTAGGTCCTAGGCCTTAGTAATTAAATAAAAAAGGATTCTTCCTTCCTAATACTTCAAAAAGGATTCCATCAATAATCCACATATCAAAGGAACACGTATGCGTTTGTTTCATCTATATACACGTACACGTATACGCTACTTCTATTCAAATTGAAACATATTATGATGGTGTTTGGCTAAGCTTATAAGCTGGTCAAACTGGCTTATAAGCACTTTTTGGCTTATCTACGCGTTTGGTAAAATTAAAAGTGCTCATAAGTTAAGTGCTTATAAGCCAAAATAAGCCAAAAGCCATAAGTTGGTCTCCCCCAACTTATCAAATTTCAGCTTATAAGCACTTTACGTTTGACCAAAATATTTACTATTCTATCCCTAAAATACTTCTTTTTAAAACAAAACTCTTCGTATATCCAGTTCTTCAGCTGCTTATTATTAATTTTAGCACTTTTATCCAAACACGTAACTGCTTATTTTTTAAATCAGCTTCAGCACTTAAAAGTGCTTTTCAGCACCTAATGCTTATCAGCTACTCTAAATCAGCTAAGCCAAACGGGCTCTTAGTAAAGAGTTTTCTTTGCAAACACAAAACATATGTAAAATGTGAAAGAGTCGTTCAACATTTCATATTGGTTTTTATTTTATTTTATAGTTCTATAGATTAATATATAGATTATGTATAAGCACCAAAATGCAGAATTTTTAAGTTTTAATTTGCATAATTAATTCACGGTAGCCCAGAACTCTCAGATGGATCCATTGATTCTTGCCTTCCTTCCCTTTACATGAAAATTATCAAAAGGAGACGTGCTTATATTGAGGAGAAGTCCTAGAGTACTCACTTGGAAAACTATTCTTCCAAAGTATTAATTAGAATTAACTAACTTGATGATTAATTTTAGTTAATCTTAAAGTCCTAAAATGTTAGGTAAAAATAAGATTCATAATGCTACGATTTTATCTATTATGGGTTTAGCGATAAGAAACTATCAATTTTTTTAATTGAATGCATGCATAATTCTATAAAAATGTTATACCGGTATCTCTAAGTTCTTTTTTTTTTTTTTTTTGGTCCTAAACTTTGTGGGTGAACATTTATCCAATAACTATAATTTTTAACCAACTTGTCTATGATCAAAATCACATAGAGTTCCTAATGAGTAATATTAATCAACTATGGCGTAAAGAAGTAGGAGCTCAAGTAAGAGGAACAAACGAATTGCACTCATATTTCTTTTGTAATCCTAAACATGTTGTTGCATATTAATGTCGGTGATTTAATTGATCCAACAAGAAACTAAATTTATATTTCAAAACATATTTTTGTCCAATTCTAATTAAAGAAAACATGAACTAACTAATGTACGCAATCTCAAAAAGTGCCATCGAATGGTTGGCAATTAAGAAATCTGCCAGTTTATTACAACCACATATCCTCAAATAAAAGCAACACATGAATATAAATTACCTATATTCCATATTATTAGTGGTAACGATTTTAAAGTATGTAATCTAGTTTTAGTAACAATAGGTCTTCAGATAGTCGATCCCTATCAATTAGTAATTTAGTACCATAGTGGGATATTAGAAAAGAGGTCCGAGGAAGGATGATATATGGGAACAGTTTCAGCCACAAGTGTTTCATCATTTTAAATTAGCGTGAAAATCAGATTGAACGTCAACTCTCTTCCTCTCTGCTATTTATTTTTAATTCACCAAACATCTATTGTTTACTAAATATGATGGTAAATTCTAAGAAACTTTCACTACGATAGAATAGAAAAGAAACATCAGAAATTTTACATGCACCTTTTACCAAACCTTGAGTATTATTCGACTTTTTTAGTCACCTGACAGCAGAGTCATCATTGACAATTTTGCGAATAAGAAAATAAAAATATCAAGAAGGAAAGACATACTTTATTACATAAATTACCTGTAGAAGAATGATATTTCATATATATGTGCGAGGCAACATAATCCTATATATAATGTGTAGTATTATGTCCTAAAACTAATAGGATTACAAGGCTAATGTCTAGAATTCCGATTATGTCCTTTTATTGTGAGTTATTATGCTTAATATTAAAAGGTTATTTTTGTAAACCAACATTTTATTCATGCTTTTATAATAATATATATATATATATATATATATATATATNTATATATATATATATATATATATATATATATATATATATATATATATATATTTCACTGTTACTCAATAGATTTGCAATTAACACAATTTAAAAATTGAGTCTTTTAATCATTAATGATTTGAAAATGAAGACTTTCGTCCTATAACTCAAAAAATAAATTAGTTACAATGTAGATGTTCTAAGATAAAGTGTATTCTTGATTTTTCCTTTAGATCAAATTCTTGACACTCCTAAGTCACTGTAATGTGCGCATTACAACCCGTAAATATTTGCTCGAAAGTTATTCAAAGCTTATAAGAAACCTCACTTCATTGCTCCTTTAAACAGTAACAAGCTCCGAACGCCAGACCTCTTTTTATGAACAGAGCCACCGGCGGTACCTGTATTGCAGCAAAGGCAACACTTTTAGAAGTTATACAACGGCAAGAATGAAGAATAAGGATGAAGCTATACTTGCAAATACAAAGAGTGTAACTCCACAAATCATACACATACCTGAAAAGCCACCCTTTTTGCCTCTAGGGGTGTGTATTTGATTTATCGATTTGATTTTGACCCTTATCGATAATTACTTATCGATTATCGATTTGTACATATGCTTATCGTTATCGTTTCAATAAGGTTTCGATTTTTTCGATTTCGATTTATCGATTTTGGGGGCTTATCGATTCGGTTATCGATTACACCAATAAGAAAATTTGCGGGATTCCACGGAAAGTATATCGCTATAAACGCGCCTAACTAATATGGACAAAAAGAAGCTAAAATAAGACGAACACCATTTATAATATAAAAATTGTGTCAACAAGCACATGCAACAAAACTAAAGTAAGGGATCAAATGTATGCCACCAACACTCCAACGGTATAAAAAACAAAACAAAACAAAACACATCATCACGGCTAATTCTGTTTTCCATTAATTTGAACTTCATTCCTTGATCTTTAAATATGATCATTCCTTAAATGTGGTAGAGGAAATAATAGGGTAAGGGACTTAGGGTAAAGGAAAGGGTATACATTAGGGAAAATAATATTGTATAGCCGCTTTCAAAATAGTAGCGGAATATATATACATTCTGTATGTTATATTAATCTACACAAATAGGTAATTACTCATTTAACAAGTGTCTACAGTCTAGGGGTGTGCATTCAATTTATCGATTCGCTTTTGACCCTTATCGATAATTACTTATCGATTATCGATTTGTACATATGCTTATCGTTATCGTTTCAATAAGGTTTCGATTTTTTCGATTTCGATAACAAATAATCGATTCGATTTATCGATAAACCGATTCGAATGCACACCCCTATTTGCCTCACCTCCAACCCACTGGTTTTTTCACATTCTTCGATTTCTTTTTTTTTTTTTTTTCTTATAGCAAATTGTAATGCTCCCATTTTCTTAATGCTTTAATTTTAATCCCTCTTTTTTTCTTCTTAAAGTAGAAGTTTATGCTGCTGTGATTGAACCTAAAGATGCCAATACTCTAGTCAGGTTTGAATTTCATGTCCTCCCTTTTATTTGGTTAATTGATTTTTAGAGTCCTCAGAGAAAGCTTGCATTTTACTTTAATCAGGAAGTTTAATCAAATTGCACCATTGGAAAATTTACGGCATGTGAAGCGCGTGCAAAAGAAGTGCATTGATGGAGGTAATTTACTATCTCATCCTGAGCTTACTTACTGTTTATAGGCTGCTTATCGCTAAAACTCTCCTCTATTATGCATCTTATGTATTGTATTGTACCGTTCCCATGGTTGAATTTATCAAACTTATATCCTTTCCGACAATTAGCTAAATGAGAGATATGTATTAGAGAAGTCCATTAAAGATATTATGCCTATATTGCTTGCTAATGGGTTTGCATTGTTATTATTGAAAGAAGCGTAATAAACTTTTGTATCTGTGTTTGGTTTTTCAAATACTAAATTTTTATGCCAGTATAGATGGCTTCTCCTGTTAGCCTAAAGACGGTGAATATATTGTGGTGACGTTAGTGTCTTTTTGTTTTTCATTTTACAGGAAAACTTCAATTATGTTTGCTTTTATATATGGCTGTTGAAAATGATGGCAAGGTGGATGCCATGCCATATGAGATTCTCGAGCTTGTCAAATCATACCAGTTGAGTACTTTCATTGCAAAAGTAGGTCATCCTTTTATCTTATAGTTCCAAAATTTAGTTGATGATTGATATAAGTAGTTACGTAACACCTTTGTCCTCTGTCGACCTGAACAATGATTACATGATACTCGAGCGATGACGAGAAAGCCTAGATATTACGTAGTTAGACTGCATTTCTCTAGTGAAACCAATGTGCTTAAGTGAACTAAAAACGTAGTCATTCTTATATTCCTGTGGCATGTCAAATTTGCTAGTTTGCCTCTGTAATTCTAGAAAAAGATGAATATTTAGCGCTAGCTCCGTTTCTGTATGTGACCCACTTTAATCTTCAAGTTCCAATATGTTCATGTTTTTTTGATATCTGACTTCCTAATTGAAAATGAACCCATGTGTTTGTGATTTAACACGATATAATCGTTTTACGGAAGTAAGATATAGAGATTCACATAACTAGGAAATTAAAATGCGGGAGATTGATGAAAGTTAAAAATTGTTTCCAAATATTGGCAAATTCTTAGAAATTGTGGTAAAATAGGCAATCTTTGTCTAGAAAGCAAGTGGCGTGGCATAGAATGAGGACAATGTGGAATTGAGTCATCAAGCTCCATTAGTCTAATGTTTTCAAACAGGTAGTTGTTCTGAAGTTCTCTTTCAATCTGTTTTTCAAGTTCTTGAAATTTCTAATATCAATATTGGTATGGATTAGTCATGTGGAAATTTAGTTTCCTGTAAACAGGAAGACTTCATTTTTTACTGATGGATAAATTTATCTGATATTTTGCAAAACTCTTCAAGATGTTGCTTTATTCATATCTTTTGTAGTGACGAGAGTGGGTCTAAAGTGTTCATAGTTACAACAAAGGTAAGAAATACTCTAGATTCTTCGCTTATATAATGTGTAAGCTCTACTTTTATGTTGGTGTTTTCGTTGTTCCAATTTATTTATTGCTTGTTATCATTTATCTTAAATGTATTATGTTCCTTTAGCTGCAAAAACTCTATATTTCTGCAATTAAATCAGCTTTTTGCAGGTATGCAAATATGCTGCAACATCAAAAGAAGAATGGGATGAACAGTGCAAGCTCTGGCCTACTTCCTATCATCCGCCAACCTAGTAAGTGTGGAAAGAAAAAAGGGGAAAATTCTGCCCATGTGTGCATCTCCTAGGGCAGTAGGGCTAGCTTAATTTGCAACTGACCTGACCTGACCTGACGATTTTTCTTTTTCCCCCAATTACAGCAACATCGGTGGTATAACTGGATTTACTGAAGAGGAGTCACAATCAGTTTTCAGCTTCATGAGACATGCCATTGATTTGGCAACATCTTGTGTTGGTCAGGTAACTATTTACCATTTTCTCCAGTTGTCCGGGAAGTCTGTCTTATTATACTTGTTCCAACATTTTTCCTATACAAATGTTGGTGTCTATTTCTCGTATATCCAAGAAAAAGCCAAATAAATTCATGTTCCTTTTTTTTGGATTAAATCAGTGCCTTTAATCCCAATTAGTGTTTTCCAATTGATTAAAAGAAATCATATTTTAGAGCTATTTAGCAGCTATTACTTAATTAAAGCGATTATCTTCCTTATTAAAAAATGCAATCATCTTAATTTTACCAATAAAAAAGTGATTATATTAATCAAATTACTAATGATCACTTTTTTAGACAACCAGAAATAGTTTCAATAGTTCAAGGCAAATAGACCATGTGGTTTATATTTCTAATTTCCTTATGCATTCTTGATTCTACCGTTCTACCAGCTACTTCATTTAGAAAAAAATTACAAGCATAAATGAATTGAAGCAGTGGCAATGTTTATATCTTTTTTTTGATGAAATAAGAGAATTGCATTAAAGGCATCAAGAAGATGCAAGAAGTACAAAAGAGAGATACATAAAGACATAGTCAGCTCTACAGACAAAAACTAGGCTAAAGCTAAGGAGCTGACGAAGTCCAAAAGATTAATAGGACAATTTACCGGAGCTAAGTTCTGCCAACTATATAACCATAAAAGAAATCTAGCCTTAAGTGCGTATGTTGGAGTTGATATCCCATCAAAACATCTGCGATTCCTTTCTGTCCAAACACACCACAAAATACAAGAAGGGATCATCTGCCAGACTTTACTGATGGAGTTATCAACTTTCCATGAAGACCAGCTTTCATACGCATCCTTAATGTTCTGAGGCATGACCCAGCTTAAACCAAAGATGGCAAAGAACATGCACCAGATATCTGTTGCAACCGGGCAGTGAAGAAAGAGATGCCTGTTGGATTCTGGCTGCTGCAAACACATATAACATCTGTTGGCCAATTGAAAACTTCTTCTACTGAGATTGTCCTGGGTTAGGCATGCTTCATTTAGGGCTATCCAACTGAAACAGGAGATTTTTGTTGGTAGCTTGGTCTTCCAGATGTATTTCCAAG
The DNA here is from genome assembly GCF_001879085.1 of Nicotiana attenuata. NCBI lineage: Eukaryota > Viridiplantae > Streptophyta > Magnoliopsida > Solanales > Solanaceae > Nicotiana > Nicotiana attenuata. Next base: position 25,583 of record NW_017671856.1, read on the forward strand.
GCCATCTATCAATTATTTCGTTGGTGGAGCAAAAGTGAGTGTAGCCTGCTTTCACAGTGTAAAGACCATCCTTGGAACTTCCCCACCTTATGCTGTCAAAAGTATTTTCCTTGACTGAGAGGCCTTCCAATTTTGCCAGCAGACTTGGAAGTTGTGGAAGCTCCCAGTCCTGCATATCCCTCCTGAAAAGAATGTGCCAACAATTGTCTTGCCAATTTTGAAAAATCGTGGAATCTCGGTTCTGAGCTATCCGATAGAGGCTAGGGAACTCAAACATCAGGATGGATCCTTCAAACCATTTATCCTTCCAGAACTTTATGTGATTGCCATTGCCCAATCTAAAATAGAAGTTCAGGGAAAATTCACTCCAGAGCTTCCTAATGTTCTTCCATGGACCGACCCCATATGGACTTCTGGACAGCTTAGTACACCAATGATTCTCGGACCCATGCTTGGCCCTGACCACCTCTTTCCATAGTGAATTCTCCTCTTGATTGTATCTCCATAGCCATTTCATCAGCATGCATTTGTTGTGGATGGAAAGACCTCTGATGCCTAGGCCACCCAAGTACTTTGGCATGGTGACCTTTGACCACTTGGCTAGATGAAATTTATGAGCTTTGCTACCTCCTTCCCATAGAAATGTTCTCCTGATCTTGTCAAGCTGCTTTACAATTTTGTTGGGGATTGGTATGAGGGACATCAGGTATGTTGGGATGCTATCTAGCACACTGTTGATAAGTGTCTGCCTTCCCCCCATTGAAAGATACTGTCTTTGCCAAGAAGCTAGTTTCTTTTCAAATTTCTCAACTACTCCAGTCCACACCTCAGTTGAGTTATGTTTTGCTCCAAGAGGTAGACCAAGGTATGTAGTAGGTAGTGTAGCATTACCACAACATAGAATTCCAGCTAGTTCCTCCAAATTGTTGACTTCATTTACAGGGTAGATAGTGCTTTTTGCCATGTTAATGTGCAAACCTGAAATAGCTTCAAATAGATTCAAAGTTAGGTTAAGGTATAGAACTTGGGATCTTTCAGCCCCACATAAGATCAGAGTATCATCTGCATAAAGCAAATGAGATACTGAGAGAGATGATCCAGAGTTAAGCCCCACTTGAAAGCCACTGATCCATTGGAGCTGCTTTGCTTTGTCCAACATCTTGCTAAGGCCCTCCATGGCCAGAATAAAAAGGAAAGGAGAGAGAGGGTCCCCCTGTCTAAGTCCCTTCTGAGGTGAAAAGAATCCCACTGGCCCTCTATTGACAAGTATTGAGAATTTTACTGTGGTAATGCAAAACTTCATCCATTTAATCCACCTGTCACCAAAACCCATCTTCCTAAGCACATTTAGAAGATATGCCCAATTCACCTTATCAAAGGCCTTTTCTACATCTAGCTTGCATAAAATACCAGGATTTCCATTCTTCAATTGCCAGTCTAATACCTCATTTGCAATGAGGACTGCATCAGTGATTTGTCTGCCTTTTATAAAGGCATTTTGATGACCGGAAACCAGACCACCGACCACTTTCTTGAGCCTTTCTGCAAGTAGTTTAGCTGCTATTTTGTAAACACTACAAATCAGACTGATTGGTCGATAGTCCTTTAGTTCAATGGCTCCCTTCTTTTTGGGAACTAAGGCTATAAAAGAGGCATTGCAAGACTTCACCATGTGACAGTTATGATGAAAGAAATTCAGGGCAGCCATCACCTCTTCCTTAATAATCAACCATGCTTTTTGAAAAAATGCCATTGTGTAACCATCTGGCCCTGGAGCCTTATCTGGAGAGCATGCTTTAATGGTGGAAAGGACCTCCTCCTCCTCAAAAGGAATTTCCAACCATGCTTTGTCTCCTTCTGATATTCTTTCCAGATCATCAAGACTAGCTGTGGGTCTCCATTGTTCAGACTCAGTGTATAATTGTTGGTAAAAATCCAGAATTTCTCCTTTTATCTGCTCCTTATCTTCAATAATCTCGGAATCAACCATAAGTCTGTCAATGCAATTATTTCTTCTATGGGAGTTTGCAATTCGTTGAAAGTATTTGGTGTTCCTATCTCCTTCTTTGAGCCATAGGCACCTGGACTTCTGTCTCCATGAAATCTACTCAGCTTTTGCTATCTGCTCCAATTCTAATTTTAAAGCAAACATTTTGCTTTTTTCCTGTACAGTTTGAACCCTATTCTCCGTGACCTGTTCCAACACTAAAAGTTCATCTAAAACTTTGCTCTTTCTTGACTCAACCTTGCCAAAGACTTCCTTATTCCAGTAGGAAATGTCTTTCTTCAATAGTCTCAATTTCTGGATTAGAATATAGTCTGGACTCCCTTGTATGGTATAGCTATTCCACCATTCTTCAATATTCTCCATGAACCCATCAACTTTTAACCACATGTTCTCAAATTTGAAGTAAGATGGATTCACCTCCCAGTCCCCACTCTCCAGAAGTAAAGGTTTATGATCAGAAAAAACCCTTGGAAGGGCAATCTGTTTCACATCCTTAAAGCATTCATTCCACTCTGGGGATATAAGAAATCTATCTATTCTAGATGCCTGATAAAAGTGTTCTCCCCTAGACCATGTGTAGAAGGCACCTTGGAGAGGTAAATCAATAATTCCCAGGTCTTGAATTACATCAGAGAAACCCCTCATTGCTCTGGATCTTCTAATGCAGTTGTGTCTTTCATTCTCATATCTGCAAACATTAAAATCTCCCCCTATCACCCAATTCTCATTCCAGATACCCCTGACTGCAGCCAATTCATTCCACATGTCCTCTCTTTCCTCATTGGTGTGAGGACCATAAATCCCCGTAAAGCACCATCTGAACTCTTCTTGTGTGCTCTCTAATATGCTTGAAATAGAAAAAGTCCCTTGGTGTACCTCCAAACAATTCCAGTGTCTTCTATCCCATAGGATAATGATGCCCCCCCTGGTACCACATGACTTAAGCTCTGCCCAATCAACCCACTTATTACCCCAAATCTGTCTGGAGAGATTAACAGACCAATCCTCTATTTTTGTTTCTTGCACACAAAGAATATCGATCTTCCACTTGCGAACCAATGAGCTAAGAGTACCCCTTTTACTGTTATCATTCAACCCATTCACATTCTAGCTTAAAATTTTGAGCTTCATTCAGAAAAAGCCTTGTAGTGCCTCCCCCCATCTCTTTTGTTCACCCTTTCATAATTGATCCCACATTTCAACTTTTTAATTTCGGCTTCCCCCTTCTTCTTACTAGGTTTTTTATCGGAACTTGATAAGTTTTTGTGTTTTAGCTGAATCTGCCTTCTTTCCTCCATTCTTAAGATGATGTCAAACAGCTCGTGTTCAAATCCTGCAACATTCACCCCAAAAGCCTTGCATGCCTTCACCATTACCAGCTTTGTCCATCTTGATGTATCTATCACTGCCGGTTCGAGAATCGTTGTTGAACTCGACCCCTTCTCATGCCATGGGAGCAGTAGAGGAAGTGAAGAAGAGGAGAAATCAGATTCATAATCATGTACCTGTAGTGGTTGTGACATGCGATTTGGTTGGTGAAGCATGATTCTGAAATTTGTTGGAGGGTCTACCTCGTCGTCAGCGTCTGAGCTCAAATTGGGGTCTCCTATAGCAGTTTGAAGAGCAGCGGGGATAAGAAAGCTACGGGGATGTTCTGGAATAATCTCTGAGTTTAATATCCATTGGGCTTGCAAAAAACCCTTTTGCTTTCCAATAAGTTTTGGGCTGACTCCTCATTAAATGCCCTTTCTTCTTATTTGGGCCTCTTTCATCATAATATCTTTCTGTCTGCTGGCCCAAAAATTTTAAAGGGCCCCCAAATTTTTTACCCTGTTTTACAGCCCCTTTATTTGAAATTAAAGTAGCCACGTGACCTCCCACATGCTGGTTACAGGATGGGATTGGAGTAGGTTTTTGTTGGCTCGAGGGCCCTGACCCATCAGTCATCTCAACAACGTCTTTTCCCTTTGCCGCCGAAATAGAATTTTCACCGGAGCCGGAGTTCAAAATATTGCCAGATTTCTTCAGTTTGACATGAACATCTGGTATTATCGAAATTTCATAGGTCCATTCACCCACCGGTAATTCTAGTATACGAGGAAGATCGTTGGCAGTGTTTTTGACACATATTCGGGCCCAGAGCAGATGACTTCTTCCCTTTGTATCTTCATCAATGGCTATAAATCCACCACAAAGGTCGCCGATGATGGTGAAAAAATCTTGAGACCATGCGTGAAGTGGAATCCCAAAAGCTTTTACCCAAGTATGCTCTTCTTTTCTGATAGCCACGTCCAAACCCGACAGTGGAGACCACCAATCGAGAGAGAGGTGTCTACCGTTCCAGAACCAGTCGCCGGCTTTAATGCGAAGCGCCTCTTGCTTCGAGGGAAAATCAAATAGGAACATATTGTGATTTATCTGGGTAACTTTGAGACCTGCCGTGACTTTCCACCTGTTTATAAACCACTTCTGAATCACTTCAGGATTGGCGCTTATATTAAAGCTATCATTGAAAACACCAACAAGACACTTTGAGAGGAATTGAGCATTAACACATTCTGATGAGGGACATGCTTCGATATTCTGTTGAGCTGCATTCTGAACTTCACCAGATGGCCATTGAATGATTTTTGCTGCTTGCATATAAGATTTTGCCTGCTGACATGCAAGATTGAACCTTGAATCTGAGAAATTTCCCAGAAAACGAAGTATTTTATTAGCAATATCACCCCATCCCTTATTTTAATCATTTTCAGGAATAATAATAGCGTCCCTTTTAACCCCGAGCCAGGCTTCAATCCTTAAAAATCTGCCATGAATGTTGTAGTTCTGGAACACTCTGTATGAGTATGCTTGAATTTTCCTCCCCCATTTTCTACAGAGATTCCCTTTCCCCTTAAGACGCCTGAATCATGGCATCGCAGACCCATTGCAGATTTTCCCCATCAATAGTAAGTCTACTAGTGAATCCCCTCCTGCGCTCCGTGAAAGAAAACCACCTATCATAACCTTTGCCAATGTCGATCAGTTCAAAAGATTTCTCGCTAGATATAAAGAAAAGATTACCAGCCATGTCAACAAAGTAAAGGAAAAATGATCGGAAAGATAATCATTTTGAAATCTGAAAATGAGAATGATGAATGCTTTGTTTGACAACTAGGAAAGTGAATAGAAGAACAAAGTCTTGAGTATCCCGAAAGGCTCCGAATGTTTAGGAACTAGAACACAATCTGGAACTAGGAAAGGGAAGAGAAAGTGAGAGATGATTATAAAGTTTTCTTTACCCTTGTTTGATTTAGCTGTAGAAAGAGGGACGGAAGAGGAGAGATCAAGTTTTTCTTTGCACCACTAGTTATCCTCTCTTTCTCTTTTTATTTTCCATCTTGCTGTTCTCCCTTCTCTTCTGCAAATTTTACATAGTTTTGTATACGTCGTACGAAGCTTTTCATGAAGATTTACTAATTACTCAATCATGTTTATATTTGTGATACTAGGCTTCAATAAGATGTATTTGGTCTGCTGGGCTAGAAGTTGTTCGCCTCTTGAGTTGCTTTTATATTATTGTGCTCCTAGTTAAATAACAGAAATAGACTTACTGAACTTGCTGTAGGAGGGATTTTGGCCTTGTGTAGAGTGTAGATGAAGGCATTACCCTACTTATCTTACATTCAATGCTTTTAGGTTTTGAATGTTTGAGAAGAAGTGTTTCATGTAACATGAATCCTTGCTCTCGTGCGCCTACGGTCATTTCCCTCTTTTGCTTGAGGGAGTTTCCCCGCTGAGGGGAAGTTATACCATCCCGTCAAACTTATGTTTGTGAGACTGCCTCAGGAGGATGATTTCGAACTGGCAGGGCTATTTAGGTAGTGCCATTTTTCAAGAGGCGTAAGACCCATGAGACGGAAGAATGACGGTTTGGCCAGTTGGATATGGGTAAATTAACTAGAGGATATGGTAAACATATGGCTTTCTTAGGAGGAAGGTATGATGAGTGCCGAAGTAAAGTAGATCGTGCACTAGTCCGAGAGAAATCAGGTGCTTCAAGGACAGGAAATGCATAAGGTTGGGTCCAAGTTACTCTTAGATACACCCGATTTGCAAATTAAGACAGTTGTCTAAAGTTGGTCGATGAATCAATATTGCAAATGAAGTGTTTGTTATTCAGAGAATGCATGCCCTTATCTAACACAAGCTAAAAGAAAATCTTTTCATATACTTTGGGAGAAATGTGAAAGTTCTAGTTTTTCTTGACATAAGCATGCATCTATCCTTAAGGTTATAAAAAAAGCATGCAGTTATCCTTCCAAGTTTCGATGTACTGTATGACTTTGCAGGTGATAGTTATTAATATGTGGTTAACCTTTCTACCTCTGTAATATTTTAGTTTTCACCCAGCCTTAGGCTGATGGTTTCTAATTGTATGGATGATGTCTGATTGTGGCAGTGTATGTTTTTGCCATTTTTCTATTATTCGGTCCCTAATAACTGTGAAGACTATGTTTATATTGTTTCCAGTCATTTAGAAAGGAAGTATGCTCTTGTAAACATGTCTCATATGTGCAGTATTTACTTTTCCTTGAACTTTCTCTGCAGGTGGTCAATGCTGCTGTTATTGTAGATCCTTCAACTAAGCAGGTGATTGCAAGTGCTTGTGACCGGGTAATATTCTCAGCAAGTCCTGCAAATGAGGTCAGCAAGGAAAGTAGCTGCTCTGACTATCCCGAAGACCTCGATTCCTCTAACTTGGAAAACCAACAAACATCACTTTTGGACAGCTCAATTGGTGAATTTGAACGTTTAATTAGTAATGTTGCTTGTCTACAACCTTGGCGATGGGCTGTGCAATCGTTAAGTCCAAACTCTGGTTGCTGGCATCCTTTGCGTCATGCCGCTATTGTAGCTATCGAGCATTCTTCTACCAGGGATAGACAAATCTTTCCTGATTACAAACTTAATGGGGAGGACTCTATCAAGGAGGATTGCACACTATCTCCTTCGGAAAAACAGAAAGTAAGTCCAACATATTTAAGCGACATGCTGTCCTTAGTCTTTGTTATATCACTTTGTTATGATCTTCAATTGATTCCAGCTCTGTTTGCTAAATTCTCCCTTCCTTCTACAGGAAGAAATACTGCTCTTGCGGCGCTTAGGGCCCTGCTAACAGTTTTTGTCGACTGTTGTTTCTTGAGAATTTTACAACTCAAATAATTTCAAGAGTGATGATATCAAATATTTTTTCCAAGTGATGATATTGCTCACGTTATATTTACTTTTGACACTATCATGACGCGATAGAAATGAAATGAACTTGATTTTTCAAAAAGAAAAAAAGCTTTTATCATATTGTCTCTTTAGCTATTATGCTAGAAAAATGATTTCTATTCATCCTTTGTCACCAATAATTTCCTTTTTTTCATTTCGAAAACATATAATTTTCTCTCTCTTGAATCACACATGTCAACTTTTTGATGAACAATATATCATAATATGCCTTTTCAGATCACAGACTCGGACTTCCAAAGTAATGACCATAGTTCTCAATCAGTCAGACCTTATCTATGCACTGGATGTGACATTTACCTGGCTTGGGAGCCATGTGCAATGTAAGTTCATATGATTTAACTGCTGTTTTACTAGTTTTTTTTCTTGCCTAGCTTCAATTGGGTAGTTCCACCCATCAAAGGTCTGTGCTTGTTGAATTCTTCGGTGAACTGTTGGTTGGTGATAGCTTTGGTTAAATTCTTTATTGAGATAGTATGCCAGTCATTCCAAAAGATTATAGAGGTGCCAGACAGAGAATTAAGGACAAACACGTGGCTCACTCAGGTAGGGGGGGGGGGGAGGTAGGGGGTGGGCAGAAAATCTGAACCGAACCGATTTATTTGGTATAACGGTACGGTCCTCGGTATTAAGATTTCGATAATTTCGGTATATACCGAAATACAAAATTATTTAAGTAGTTTATGTGCTTTCTACACTGCCCTGTCCTTAGCCCAGCCCAAAATTTTAATATTGTATTTCTAGCCCAATAAGACAACCCAATTCCCTTACTCTCTTAGCCCAATATCTTAGTCTCTTACTCCCCATTAGAAATTTAGAATTAGGTATTTCAAAGAAAGAAGCAAAGAACAAAGTCACAGCGACTTCACGACCTCGGTGCCGACGACTCTCAAGTGTGACTGCTTGTTTCCTCATTTTTGACCTTCATTCTTCAATCGTCAACTCTTTAACTTGTTCACAACTTCTTCATTCTTTAATATTCAATTTTGTATTTTGTAACCAATAGCTTCTTTTTGGGTACTGTAAAGTATAAACCCAATACTTTAGTTAAAAAAATAAAATATAAAAAATGCTGATGCGATCTGCAAAAATAATAATGAAAAAAAGTCTTTTCTTACCAATCCGTTAATCTGCTGCTGTTGGGTTAAGAAAAAAAGTCTTTCTTAAAATGAAAATGCTGATGCAATCTGCAAAAATACAAGTACATATTTGTAGATATTTAACTGATATCAACTTCACTATCCTGTTGTCTTGCTGTATTAGGTGTGCAATGGCTCTTGTCCATCAAAGAGTTAGACGGATATCTTTTTCCTTCCTAAATTCCAATGCTGGTGCACTAGGAAGTGTTCACAGATTGCAAGGGGATAGGAGCTTGAATCACCATTATGCTGTTTTCAGGGTTGTTTTATCTGAGGAGTTGTTCAAGAATAAAGTCGTAAATGCAAAAACTGCTGGGTGTGGTTGAAGCAAACACTAATCAGCTTTTGAAGAGGTTAGGTCTTTGAGACTTAGTTAAGTCGGATAATAGTTAATGTGGATACTTCTCCTTGGTACATGTACATTTGGTCTTCTTTTTGACGTATCTACATTATATTAAAAGTAGGAAGGCCTTAATTGAAAAGTTGAATTACATAATTGTCCTTCTAATTAATTTAAATATTCTACTTAAAAAAATTATTAAATAAAATAACTAAATTCATTTGAAGAGGTGCAACCTTTTATAGTATAAGTATTAGTTACTAATGTTCAAATGTTGCTGCTTTTACCCCTAAAGTGAAAAGTCAAATTACCCTTCTAAATAATTAAAACCCTACTTATCAAAAAATAAGAAATAAAAAAATCTAAACATGTACAAGAGCCCAACCAACGCTTCATGCTTCATGAATAGTCACAACTCACAACCATTAATTGTGAGGGAAAAAATACCTTCTCATGGCAGAGAAAAGCATATCATCTTGTCCCTGTTTTAATACGCATCCGCTCTTCTACAAACAACTTCTACAGTGACTCTGGCTCAATGTTTTTGAATTATTGTTATTTGAGTGAAGATCCAAAAATCAATTCATGTGTCATACCTTAACTTTGTATTTTTCTTGTGCAAATATTATATATCATATGGATTTGCTTGTAAGAGTTTTACTTGAAAGGTCGTGCAGTTGTTAGGATCAGTATAAACGTCTCCCAATTAGCCAGCCGTCATATCTCTCATTAACAGTCACAACCTTTGAGAGAAACGTAATTCCTGCAACCAATTCTAAATTAACCAGCACTTTTATAATTCAAAAAATTGATATGGTTATTAAAGTTGTGCCTTGAGTATTTATAAATGTATTCTTTTCATTCAATCCTCATATTATCTTTTCAACCATGCATGGCAATACAAGTGTCTAGACTTTTTCGTGCTTGTGTTCTCACATAATCTTTTTCTGGTTGTAGGTGTCAAGAGGCATCGCAATTATGATATTGTCAATATTTTGTCATGTGTTCGGGTAATTCATTTCCTCTAATACTCTGTATATGATCTAATGATAATGGCAGTTTGTTTTAGATTTTGTCAAGAAAAACTAAGAATCAGTAGAGGGTTTAGTTCAATTCCTTATATCGTCAACTAAGAATCAGTAGAGGGTTTAGTTCAATTCCTCATATCGTCGATTTGCTTGAGGTGGTTGATATCCATTCCGATATGAATATGTCCGGGAAAATTGATATGATTTGCTTATGTGGCTAGAAAAATGACAAAAGAAAAGTGAATGATCCCTCCACTTGTCATAATATTGAAAATGCATGTATACCATGCTTCTTTCTTCTTCCGCACTTCCACACCGAGTAATCGTGATCTGGAGAGGGAAGAGTTGAGTTCTAAAAGTTCAACTATAGATACTCTCCCATTAGGTTACTCAATTAGATACTTCATGCTCTCAGTAGTTGCATCTTCTTCTTGTCATGATATAATGACCAGCTTCTTCTACTAGGTCATAGCTTGTAACCATTTAGATCTTAAGCCAAAAGGGCCAGTTCTGGATCACAGAAAATTTCAGTTAAAGAGTTTTATGTTTAGTTCTTGTACTTCTATGAATAAATGAATTTTATCCCCGATTTTCTTTTCAACCAGTATCATTCATTGCTGTGTTGAACTTGAAAATTCCTTATTACTTATCAAAAATGTTTTAAATTTTTGTCCTTCGCCGTAAAGTTCATGTTTTCAAATGTCAATTCCATTGGTTTGTTGTTCTTCCCATTTTTTGAACAAGCCGGGATCGACACTCGATCACTAAACATGACCGAGCGAACCATCTCTGCTTATCAAATCTATTATAACTCGAAACTTTATATGCAACAAGGCAATACTCTAACCAAATACTTTTGTTTAATTTAAGCATTTAAATAAATCAAATCCAAAACTTTATTCATAGTAACCAATGAAATACTACTAAGTTATTATAAAAAAACATCTAAATCTTAACCCAACGACTATGTCTATGAAGCCTCTACTGATAAACTGACGCACTGCTCAGGACATGAGATTTCCTGGACAGTTATCTAAGTAAACAAAGAAATAACTAAATAAAGATGACGCTAAGGAATACTCCACGAACAAAAGCGGAGCTCACCAATAGCACTAGAAGAGAAGGAAGTCCTAACTCGTAGCCTGCTCGCCTGCAAGTCCGGTTCCTACGTTGTACCGCAGACCAACGTAGGTTCCCAAAAGAGAACGTCAGTACCATCCATTGTACTCAGTGAGTCTCAACAACAGGGGGCGAAACTTTAATAACATATACATTATGAGCAAAGGTTCTAAATGCATGTAAAACTTAAAGCTTATAACAACAATTCTAAATAATTGCATAATAGCAGTTTATGAATATTCTAAAAGAAATTCTTTTCTTTTTCTTTCTTATAAAAAAAATACTTCACTTTATGCTTTGGGAGTTCCAATTATCCTGACTTAATTCTGTCTCAGTCACCGTGTGATCGGCATGGGTTCGATCCCAACCTGATCGAATAGGCCCAATCCACGAGGTGCGACTCGCTTCATGGTTCTCAGCGCTCATGTATCATACCTTAGCATGGCTAAGTAAATTCTCAGCAACGAGACCCTCGGCTCGCGTGCTCCCTACTTTGGCACAAGTAGTTTCAGCAAGTCAACGCCTTGGTCAGGACCCTCGGCCTGGACGATGACCCCTTCTCAGAATAAAGGATACTCCCAAAAATCTTTTCTTTCTAAAACTTCTTCTTGTGACCTTTCTAGTCTAAATCTTTTCTTTATAGAACATCATGTACATGCTCATATTGGTGTCCTTAAATGTAAAGCATGGCACAAGAATGAAATAAACATATAAAAATATTTCTAAAGATTCTTTCTTCATAAATTTTCAACATGAAAATAGCATATAAGAATAACTCTAAAAATCTGAAATTTATGCACATATATCCAAATAATCATCTAAACTTTAGCTAGAAAATAATTCTAAGCTAATAGGTACTTACTACTCCAATTAAGTATATATTAACTCTTTTATGCAATTCATCAAGCACCTTGTGTGCGTGCTTTTGTGAGTTAAACCACTTTAGTAAAGGGTTATATCATCTCACCTCAAACTTCTCGAGCCAATACGTAGACTCCAGTCCAATTTATACCCGTCAAACAATTGATTCTACAACAACCAGTGCATTTTAATTAATTTTAAAGTACTACACCTAAATATAAAATTTATTGTTGATATGGAGGAAGAAGGGAATTAACTATTCCATTCTTACCTATTACCACTACAGGATAATCGACAATAGGGAAATTTACTTACCTGAGTTCAAGAATTAGTGATTGGTAAAGAACCCTAGAACTTTGGGTGCAATTTTGTGGCTGCCTTTGCGTTAGAAATAGAACGTGAAGTGTTCTGTCTTGAGAATCTCCTTTTTGTTTAAACCTTTTTCACAGCCCTTGTCTTTTGGCTAAGGCTTTCACGCCTTTACTGCCAAGAGCCCTTTATGGGCTTAAGGCTCAAGTTGTTTTTTTCACAATTTATTTGTTTTCCTTTTTTTTTTTGACTTAACTAGTATTTAATGATACCCACTTTTAATAATTAACAATACTAAAACTATTAATATTTTTTGTAATTGTATATCCAATTTTATATATATATATATATATATATATATATATATATATATATATATATATATATATATATATATATATATATATATATATATTTCACGATATGCGAGATAAACACAATAATAAAAAAAATAGTAATAATTTAGTTCTATAGTTAGCGTGTCTCGGAACTTTTATAAATTTGAGGAGTGTTACAATCTTCCCTCCTTGAAAACATTCGTCCTCGAATGTTGCTAGGGCCTTATCCGTAAGCTAACAATCATCCCTTAGGTCCTTGAACCTCTTAAGTTTTCCTAGCACTACTCATTCTTCCAAGGGACTCAAATTTTGGCTAACTCCCTAAATTTTCAAAAATTTCGGCAGAGCTTCCCTTGTAAATTGGACTATCCAAAAAAAAAAAATATCCCTGTCACAAATACCACAACTACACCAGCAACAACCAAGTATACTATAATAGGCCATTCATAGGCACCATACACAACTCATAAATTAACTACTCACACTCCGGCAAGGAGGTACCACAATAACTAACAAGAATCTAAAACACAACACTTTAGCAAAAGTAAATCACTTTAATGAATTAAATATACTCTGGCATAAACTAAATCACTAAAACAACTAAATATAATCTAGGAAGGACATAAACACTTGCTAACTTGTATTTAATAAATGAAATATAAATGTCAAGCCAAACCTAGGTTCACATACCTTGTTACTCAAATAAATAAAGATACTTCTTCCTCATATCTTCCTCGACCTCCCATGTAGCCTCTTTGGAATCATCGGTCTGTGGATGAAAAGCGGTGCTTAAATTGACCTTGGTACCTAATCTTTTCTGAAATGCCTGCCAAAAATGCGCCGTGAACTGAGGGCCTCTGTCAGATATGATTGAAACTGGAGTACCATGCAATCGGACTATTTCATTGATGTACAACTGCGCATACTGCTCTGCGGAATCTGTCGTCTTTACTGGTAGGAAATGCGCGGACTTTGTCAGTCGGTCTACAATAACCCAAATTGAATCATGCTTACGGAATGTGCGAGGTAGACCTACTGCGAAATCCATATTAATCATCTCCCACTTCCACTATGGTATCTCTATGTCTTGAGCCAGGCCACCAGGCCTCTGATGCTCGGCTTTGACTTGCTGGCAATTTAAACATTTAGCCACATGATCTGCTACTTGTTTCTTCATGCCTTTCCACCAATACAACTCTTTCAAATCTAGATACATTTTGGTAGCACCTGGGTGGATAGAGTACCTCGAACTGTGAGCTTCCTCCATTATGGCCTTCCTAAGACCATCTACATCAGGCACACATAACCGATCATTCAACTTCAAAACTCCGTCACTTCCTAGAGTGAAAGCAGTGATTTCTTTGCTTCTGACTCCTTTTAATTTCACTAAGTACGGATCTTCGTCTTGCTTAGCCTTAACATGCGCAACAAGGGAGGATTGCGCTATGGCATAAGCAGTTATATCTCCTTCTTCGGTCTCATCCAATCTAATTCCATCGTTTGCTAGTTTTTGAATTTCTCGACCCAAAGATCGCCTTTGTACTGCAAGATGGGCCAAGACACCCATTGACTTCCTACTAAGTGCATCTGCTACCACATTAGCTTTGCCCGGGTGATAAAGGATATTGATGTCATAATCTTTCAATAGCTCGAGCCACCTTCTCTGTCTCAAATTTAGTTCTTTTTGCTTGAAAATGTACTGGAGGCTTTTGTGATCTGTAAACACTTTAGAATGCTCACCATAAAGGTAGTGTCGCCATATTTTTAATGCAAACACCACTGCTGCAAGCTCCAAGTCGTGTGTGGGGTAGTTCTTTTCATGATTCTTTAACTGCCTGGAAACATAAGCAATAACTTTTCCATTTTGCATAAGAACACAACCAAGGCCCACTCTGGAGGCATCACAATACACTATGAACCCACCCGAACCTGTCGGCAAGGTTAACACAGGTGCAGTGGTCAACCTCTTCTTTAACTCTTGAAAACTCTGCTCACAAGCGTCTGACCATTGGAACTTAACTGCTTTCTGAGTCAACTTAGTTAATGGAGCTGCAAGTGAGGAAAACCCCTCCACAAACCTTCTATAGTAGCCAGCTAACCCCAAGAAACTCCTGATTTCGATTGGCGTTGTCGGCCTAGGCCAGTTCTTGACTGCTTCTGTCTTCTGAGGGTCTAATTTTATTCCTTCACTAGATACCACATGGCCTAAGAATGCCACTGACTGCAACCAGAACTCACATTTTGAAAACTTGGCATAAAGCTCATTCTCCTTCAAGGTCTGCAAGGCTATTCTGAGGTGTTTTGCATGATTTTCCTTGCTCTTAGAGTACACCAAAATATCGTCTATAAACACAATAATAAAGGTATCCAGGAATGGCTTGAAAACTCTGTTCATGAGGTCCATGAATGCAGCTGGAGCATTTGTCAACCTGTAGGACATTAGTAGAAATTCATAGTGCNACAACAACTTTTCTAACCGGAGTTCAAACCCCTATGTTCCTCCAAAGGGTCAATATTCGAACCAAGGGTCCTCTAGTGAATCGAAGTTGGAAGCTATGCTTGAGCGAGTGTTGCAAAATCAAGAAAAATCTGATGCTTCCATGAGGAACATGACCGAGGTTGTTGGATCTCATACCGCCTCCATCCAAAAATTGGAGATGCAAATGAGAGACCTCTCCAAAGAGCAAAATCCAAAACAAAAGGGAACACTCCCTAGTGACACGGTTGCAAATCCAAGAGGTAGTGGGAGTGGCCCAACTTCTCACATCATGGCGATCACTACTAGGAGTGGGAAAGTGCTACACGGAGAGGTTGAACAAACGGTTGAAGAAGAAGAGTCCGAACAAAGGGTTGAGGTTGAAGAGCCAAGTGTTGTCGAGGTTGAAAAGATTCCGGACGAGTTGAAAGTGCAAAAAGAGAACCGGGAAGAGGTGAAGGAAAAAGTGAAAGAGACACCAAAAGCTCTTCCACCTATTCCTAGACCTCCTCCCCCATTTCCTCAAAGGCTCGCAAGAAAGATTGATGATAGCAAACTTGAAAAATTCTACGACATCCTAAAGCAATTAACGGTGAATATTCCTTTTGTGGAAGCTTTTCAAGAGATGCCGGGGTTTGCTAAATATTTGAAGGATTTGATCACCAAGAAGAGGACCACAAAGAATGAGGTGGTAAACATGACTCACCGGGTTAGCTCTATTATTGCCACAACCCTTGTCCAAAAGAAAGAGGACCCGGGAGCCTTTACTATTCCATGCACGATCGGGGTGCGTGAATTTTCAAGAGCCCTTTGTGACAATGGGGCTAGCATCAACTTGATGCCACTTGCCATTTATAAGCAAGCGGGATTAGGCATGCCAAGGCCAACAAGCATGAGATTACAAATGGCCGATCGTTCCATTAAGCGACCGGTAGGAATTGTTGATGATGTAATTGTGAAAGTTGGAGGATTCCAATTACCCGCCGACTTCGTGATTCTTGATTGTGCGGTTGATAAAGAAATCCCTATCATTTTGGGGAGACCATTCCTAGCCACGGGAAGAGCACTCATGGATTCAGAGCGGAATGAAATTAAATTCCGGGTAAATGATGAAGAAGTCACATTTCAAGCAAGCAAGGGTATGAAGTTACCCCATGAGTATGAAAGCATTTTAGTGATAGATGTTGTTGATGAGGTGGAAGATGCCGTCGAAGTGAAAATGGAAGAACAATGCCTTGGTGAGGCATTGGCAGCTATCTTGGTAAATTTTTGATGGTGAAGACATGGATGGGTACATGGAATAGGTAAATGCATTGGAGGGTCTTGGATCCTACACCTATACTCCAGCAAAGCTCTCTCTTGATTTGGAGAATCGAGCCACACCCCCCCAAAGCCATCAATCATTGAGCCACCTCAACTAGAGCTCAAACCACTTCCCCCGCACGTAAGGTATAAATTTCTTGGCTCTGATGATACTTTACCCGTAATTGTTTCATCCTTGTTGAATGATGTGCAGGTAAAGCAATTGTTGGAAGTCTTGAAGGAGCATAGGCAAGCCATTGGATGGACAATTGCGGACATCCGAGGGATTCCCGCGGGAATTTGTGAACACAAGATCCAATTGGAGAGTGACACGAAGCCAAGTGTGGAGAATCAACGACGGTTGAATCCGTCAATGCAAGAGGTGGTAAAGAAAGAAATCATCAAGTGGTTGGATGCCGGGGTGGTCTACCCTATTGCCGATAGTTCTTGGGTGAGTCCGGTTCAATGTGTACCGAAAAAGGGAGGCATGACCGTAATTGAAAATGATAAAAATGAGCTCATCCCAACAAGAACGGTGACCGGTTGGAGGGTGTGTATGGATTACCGGAAGCTCAATAGTGCAACATGCAAAGACCATTTCCCTATGCCTTTTATTGATCAAATGCTTGATCGGCTAGCGGGAAGGTCATTCTACTGTTTCCTTGACGGATATTTCGGCTACAACCAAATCAACATCGCATTGGAGGATCAAGAGAAAACAACATTCACTTGTCCCTATGGAACTTTTGCCTTTAGTCGGATGCCATTTGGTTTGTGCAATGCTCCAGCTACTTTTCAAAGATGCATGATGTCCATCTTCTCCGACATGGTGGAGGATTTTCTAGAGGTCTTCATGGATGACTTCTCGGTAGTAGGTGACTCTTTTGAGCATTGTCTTAACAATCTTAGACAAGTGCTTAAGAGATGTGAGGAAACTAACCTTGTGCTAAATTGGGAGAAATGCCATTTCATGGTGGATGAAGGCATCGTATTGGGGCATAAAATTTCAAAGCATGGCATTGAGGTTGACCGGGCTAAGGTCGAGATTATTTCCAAGCTTCCTCCACCTACTTCGGTAAAAGGTGTCCGAAGTTTCTTGGGGCATGCCGGATTCTATAGGCGGTTCATCAAGGATTTCTCCAAGATTGCAAATCCTATGTGCAAACTCCTTGAGAAGGACGCCAAATTTGTGTTTGATGAAAAATGCCTCAAGGCTTTTGATGAATTAAAGCTAAGGCTCACCACAGCAGCTATTATTGTCACACCCGATTGGTCTCTTCCTTTCGAGCTCATGTGTGACGCTAGTGGTGTAGCTATTGGAGCAATGCTTGGCCAACATCATAACAAGGTTCTCCACCCGGTCTATTATGCAAGCAAGACACTCAATGGGGCGCAAATGAATTACACGGTGACTGAGCAAGAGCTTCTTGCCATTGTTTATGCCTTTGAGAAATTCCGGGCTTATTTGTTGGGATCCAAAGTGATAGTGTACACGGATCATGCTGCTCTTCGCTATCTTATGGCAAAGAAGGATGCAAAGCCGCGGTTGATTCGATGGGTTTTATTGTTGCAAGAGTTTGACTTCGAGGTCAAGGATCGCAAGGGAACTCAAAACCAAGTAGCGGATCACTTATCAAGGCTTGATGAAGCAGGAAGACAAAGGGGGGATCTTGAAATCAATGATGCATTCCCGGATGAACATATCTTGGCACTATCTAGCACTTTTGCTCCATGGTATGCCGACATTGCTAACTATTTGGTGAGTGACCTTATTCCGGAGGGATTGGAGTCTTATCAAAAGAAGAAGTTCTTGAGATATTGTCGGCAATATTATTGGGAAGAGCCATACATGTTCCGTGTTTGTGCCGACAACATCATCCGAAGATGTGTTCCCGAAGAAGAAGTTAGACCTATTCTAAAAGCATGCCATGACTCGCCGGTTGGGGGTCATCATGGGGGTAATCGGACGGCGGCTAAGGTTCTTGAATGTGGTTATTATTGGCCTTCCATCTATCATGATGCCAATCAAATGGTCAAGGCTTGCGACCAATGTCAAAGGCAAGGATCAATCTGTAAGAGGCATGAAATGCCTATGAACTTTGTGATGGAGATAGAAATCTTCGATGTGTNGTTCTAAAGGCTGCTTTAGATATATCCTCTTTTCTGATTCTCAACTGATGGTACCCGACCTCAAGTCATTTTTGAAAAGTACTTTAGCACCCTGAAGTTGATCAAATAAATCATCAATTCTTGGCAGTGGTTACTTGTTCTTAATGGTAACTTTATTCAACTACCGATAGTCGACACACATTCTGAGAGACCCATCTTTCTTCTTGACAAATAGAACCGGGGCACCCCACGGTGAAACACTCGGTCTGATGAAGCCCTTGTCAAGAAGGTCTTTCAACTGTTCTCTCAACTCATTAAGTTCTGCTGGAGCCATCCTATAAAGAGGTATAGATATGGGCTGAGTGCCTGGCATGAGATCAATGCCAAAGTCTATGATTCTTTCGGGAGGAAGTCCGGGAAGATCATCTGGGAAAACTTCTGGAAATTCTCTAACAACTGGCACTGACTGAAGAGCTGGTGGTTCTGATTCTGGATTAATAATGTGAGCCAAATAGGCGAGACACCCCTTACCGATCATCCGTTGTGCCTTAAGGTAAGAAATAAACTTACCTACAAGCGATGCTGAACTACCCTTCCACTCTAAGACTTCTTCATTTGGAAATTGGAACCTGACTATCTTGGCATGACAATCTAACATGGCATAGCAGGAAGATAACAATCCATACCCATGATCACATCGAAAGCCACCATTTCTAACTCTATGAGATCAGCTTTGGTGTTGCGACCTTGGACTGAAACTATACAACCTCTATAGACTCTTGTGACTTTCACTAACTCGCCAACTAGAGTAGATACTAGGAATGGCTCACTAAGTTGTTCAGGTTCTAGTCCGAGGTTAATTGCAAAGTATGGAGTCACATATGAAAACGTAGAACCTAGATCCATTATGGCATAAGCATTATGTGAGCAGAATAAAAGTATACCTGTAATAACTTCTGCAGATGCCTCTGCACTCTGACGATCAAGTGTAGCAAACAAACGGGGTTGCCCCCCTCCTTGAGTAACTCGGTCTGCACCTATGCCTGCTCCATGCCCGGTCTGATTATGAGAACCACGAGCCTGAGGTGGTGCAACTGCAGTAGCTGAGGAACTAGAAGGACGAGTGGATCCACCACTGGAATTACGTCGCAACTTTGGGCAGTTGGCCTTTATATGACCAATGTCTCCACAATGATAGCAACCATGAAACCCGAGCTTGCACTGACCTGAATGTTGCCGCTTACATGTTCCACAAATACCTTGTTGGTGTGAATGTTGCTCAGCATGACTCTGGCTATGTGAAGATGATGTCCTAAAATTCTGATTCTAGCGAGACTGATTTCCATATTTCTGAGTACGCCTGAAGGAAGATCCACCACCTGACTGATGACTGGATTGAGCTGGTGCTAATGACTCCTTATTAGAGGAATCCCTTCCACCTCCACTGGATGTACCATTAAACCTGCTCGTTGTCCGAGCTTTCTTGTTATGCTCTTTTTCTTCTCTCCTTTGTTGTCTGTCTTTTTCTAAGTGCTTGGCAACAGAGGAGAAGGCTGCCATCCCTACTGTTGCAGCTGATGTCGTATCCTTGATGTGGTAAACTAAACCGCCAACAAACCTGTGAATCTTTGCTCTTTCTATCTTAACCATGTGAGGAGTGTCACACCTCCTTCTTTCACTACTACACCCCGTGAAGGGTATAATAAAAGGAGTTTTTCCAATTAAAGGACAGTCGAAACGGGATTCATTTTATTATGAGATTCAGAGTCGCCACTTGGGAGATTTATGGTGTCCCAAGTCATCGGTTTAAAAATCCCGAATCGAGGAAAAGAATGACTCTGTTTAACAGTCCGCGCACCAGAAATCCGAGTAAGGAATTCTGTTAACCCGGGAGAAGGTGTTAGGCATTCCTGAGTTCCGTGGTTCTAGCACGGTTGCTCAACTGTTATAATTTGGCTTATTATCTGATTTTAATGCATTTTTGGACCTATGGTGCAATTTTAAATTATTTACCGCTTTTAATTAATTTTAAGGAAGATTGAGCGTCGTCTAAAATATGTTTTGGATCGCGTCACATGAAATGCACCCGCAATCCAAAACACATTTTATTTAACGTTTTAGGATTTGGATTTGGGTCACATGAAATGCACACCCGAGTTTAGGAAGGTAATATTATTAAAGTACGCGCCTAAAAGCAACTACGCACTTCCAAATTTGTGAGGGCCATGGAAAATTCAACTAAATGGCACACCTCGATTTCTAAAGGATTAACATTAATTAAGTGAGGGCCATGAGTTTTGAGATTTTATTTGGCATGGCACGCCTCGATTCTTATGTCAAAGGGCTTTATTATGACAAATTCTAGCTCAACACCAACTCTTTAACAAAATGTCCAGCAATCCTAATGGCCAATGATCTTATCTAACAGCCCACGTGCCGTCTACAGAGTCTTCCTTATTCCTTTTTCTAAGAAGATTAAATTTTACTACAGTAAATAAAAGAAAATCTTATCTACATAATCTATCAATCAATTGCCTTGAATCACACAAAAGAAATCTGACACATTTATCTACAGCATGAAGAAACTATGTAAACAATAATATAACAATTCGCGGCATGGAAACACATATCATTTGCACAAAAGAACTAACAAGAACTTAAAACATTTATAAGAACTTAAAACATTTATTTAAGCAGAAAATGAAGGAAGTGTCGAACCTTTAATGGAATAAAACTTTCTTCATTTGTATTAATAAAATTCCCAGTGTTGAATTACAGAAAACACCAACCAAGCTTGAAGGCAGTAAACTACGAACCGGTACCTCTGACCTGGAACCTCGATGACGACCTCAACGCCCACCTCCATTGGTGGTGTTTGGGGGGTAAGTTTCAATTGTTATTTTGTGGATTTCGCAGCTGTTCTTGAGCAATTTCTTTTTGACTGGTTTCAAGGTGTTTCTGGGGTGTTTCAGCTGAAGTATTTGAGGTTGAAAAGCTACGGATGAAGCTGGTTTTAGGGTGAAGCAACAACGGGTTTATTTAGAGCTGAAGATTGGGAGTGTTCCGCTGGAGTTTTTGGCCAGCTTTCATGGTTGTTTCAGGGCTGTGTTTGGTGGTTATTTGCAGTTGATTTGCGGCTGTTTTTCAGCTGCGTTTTGGCCTATTTTTGCTGCGTTTTCATGGAGTTTTAAGAGATGCTTTTGGTAGAAAAATGGTAGCTGTGATTTTTTCTTAGAGAAAAGACTTAGAAAGGAATGATGAGTTGCTCGGTCTTTTTTTTTATAGAAGATGAAGGTGAGGCGCAGCTCCTGTGCGTTCTTTTCTTTTCTTTCAGCTCATTTCCCAGGTCAAACGGCAGATTTTTTGGTGTGTTTTGGCATATGTAGTATTATATAGGGTAGGGATTAGGTTAGGGGTATGGGCCTAGGAACTATGGGCTAGGGATTTTGGGCCAAAGACTAAAAAAATGGACTATAAGATTTATAAAAACGGGATAAACCAACCTAAAACTAATTCTTTCTTCTAAAATTATGTACAATTATAATATAAAATATAAAACTAATTTTAATTAATTGAACTAAACTATAAAACATAAAACTATTTTTTTTTGTGTTTTCATGATTATAAAATAAAGATAGGGTACTATTTTTGTATATTTTTTTAAGATTAAAAATGACTATAAAATATTAATAAACCTATTTTTTTGTAATTTTTCATTTTCTTGTAATAAAATAAAGCAAAATAGTAAAAATTAGTTGAAAATGGCGATATTAGGCCTAAATTAAATATTTACATGCTAAAATATAAAAAAATCTTAGGGAGGGTCAAAAATCACATGTCTACAGCGGTAACCTACCAGGGTTAGGACATAGAATTTTTTGAACACCATCGACTTTTGAATGTATGCCCGTCCTTTCACCTTGATCAGCTACATCTTCAGTACTTTTTCCATTATTGCTATTTGCATTCCCTTGCTTTTTGTTGGTCCTTCCATTAATACTTTGTTCCTCTTCTTCCTTTTCCTCATCTGATGATTTTTCCTCACCACCGGCTCCCTCTGGTAATTCACCTTCCACTTAGTCTTCTTTAGTTTGATCACTCCATACCTTACCCTCACTAAGTTGTAATCTTTCATCATCCTTGACTATCCCAGTTGCATCAATATCAGTTGCTTTAGTTGGTATTTCCTGGTATGACTGGTTGGTTGTGATAATATTACCAACGAAAGTTCTATTCACCCATGCTGCTGTAGATTCCTTTTGACCATCATCAATTATTACATTCCCATTCCCTGTAGGTTTTGTAGTTATTCTTTTCTTTGAGCCTTCAATCATATTCGATTTAGGAGTAAACATAGCAGCTGCAGGATTTAGATTCCCAGTTGTAGTACGTTAGGTGCAAGACTTCTTACTTCAGTGCTTTTTTCTACCACAACCAACTGATTATTATTCTCATCATCACCATCCTGAACCTCTAAAGCTGCAAATGCATTAGCAGCTTGAATTTGCTGAGTAGTAACTGGACCAGCTGGAACAATTTCCCTCCTTGAATTACCATTACCTTGCTGACCATTACCAATAGCTGGAAAAGTTTCTTTTCCCGAATTACCATTAATTTCATGAGCAACACCAGTACCCTACTGCTCATTATTAGTATCCACTGTAACAATTTCCTTGCCAGTTTTACCTTGCACCATAGATTGCTTTGCACCATTCTTCACACGATTGTCTCTTACTTCTTTCCATTGCTCACCAACATTCCCCACCACTCTTTCACTTGACAGAATTATCAAAGGTTCTTTATTTTGCTCTTTGTTGTTAGCATTCCCATCTGCCGCCTGATTTCCTTGATCTTTAACCATCAATTCTGGATGCAAACGCGAACATTCAATCTCCTCATGACCTTGCAATCTACACTGCTTACAGTACTTAGGCAGCATATCATACTTAATTTTTACCCACTCTGTCATTATTTCTCCAGATGATTCATTTCAATATCCATCCTAACTTTCTTAGGATGATCAGCTGATAAATCCACAAGCACTTTAACCCTTGCACAACTAGGTCTAATCTTATTAATTGTAGCTATATCTAGGTGAAGTGGTTTTCCAACAGCTGAAGCAAGTTAAAATAAACATTCCTTCACACAAAAAAGTAGGTAACAAGCCTGAAAAAGAGATCCATACCGTGGCCATTGAGGTCTCTACTCCATCTTTAAATGTGGCATCATAGATGAGTGGAAGTAACTGATATTCATAACCATTCTTGTCTTTGACACAATAAGCACCCTTCGACGTAAAATCAATGAAATATTATCATAAATTAAGTCGAATGAGCACATGCCTATCTCTAAGAAATCCAATACTATATTCCCCCTTGATTCCACATTGAGCGGGTACAATGCGACGGATTTCTTGCAATTCTGGCCATCCATACGCAAATTTTCCAACCACAGCATATTGAAGTCCTTCTATAATATTCATTCGCTCAATTTCTGCCTCCATAAAGTTGACTAATGGTTGTCCATTCAAAAACGATGCTCATCTCAATGGAATAGGCTCAACAGATGAGACACGTTCATGCATGGCTGCATTAATGGTGCTAGGTTTTAGTATGTGGGAGTAATCCAGGGGTATTTTTGATTGTGTAGTAGGGTTAGGAACGATAGGGGAAGGTTGGAGAGGCATATCAGTCTTTGGAGGAGGCTGGCCGCCAACTAGAGAAGACCTATTCGAGCTATTTCAAGCTGTAAAGTCTGAGTAGAAGCCCAAGAAATTAAGTCGGATCACGTTCGAGGGTCGAGGACCAATTCCGAATATCAAAAATTGAAGAAACAAATTCACTCTAAAAAAAGGCACAGCCGCGCCGCATGGGGCACCGCGGCAGTGCAAAATGTGTCGGGAAATGATTTTGGCAGATGTTCTGGAATTCCTCACAAGCGCGCCACATGGGGCAGCGCGGTAGCACAAAAATGTTATAGTGACTTCCCATTTCGACTGAGAAAGGGTCATTTTGTTCGGGGTTTATTGGGGGTGGCTTAAATACACCAAAAAACACAATTTTCGTGACTTTTGACAAATTTTTTACCTAAGGAATCTAAGGAGGAGTGGGAAGAACACAAGCACAAGGATTTCATCATTCCTTCCTCACTCAAGACCCGAGTTTGGATTGAGTTTATGTTTTTCTATGTTTTTGTTAAATTTGTGAAGAACCTCTCCATGTCAATGGAGTAGTTCCTTTTAGGGTTTGAAACTCTAAAAGGAATCATCAATGGATTTGGTGTATTGATGATTGCTTTGGGTTAAAACTCTATTTTTATGTATTTGTATCGTTTTGGAAGATTTAATTATTGCATCTATATTCACTAATTCTTGTTATGTAAAGAGGCATAACTTGTGATATCTTTCCATTATATTGTTGGTTGAGTTCATAGATTCTTCTAAGTAATCGAAAGAGGCTATTTTAATCATTGATTAAACCTATCTAGGAGAATAATCAAAAGAGGATTTCCTAAAGACCCATCCACTTCACAGTGCTTAAATTGGTTCATCTCGTGAGGTTAAGACTTAATCGAGAGAGGAGTTTTTGTTGAACGTTTGAACTAATATAGAGTGAATTCGAGAGACTCACTTGAACATCGGAAGTGAATTATCTAGAGTTAGATCCCGAACAATTATCTTGCACTTATTCTGTCAAAACCCTATCCTCTCACACTGATAATCTTAATTGCTTATTCCTTGTTTTGATAGTCCCTAGTCAATAGCTGTAGATTTTACATTCTTAGTTAAATTTTACTATTAATCTTATAAATCTCAACTGTTGATCCTCTTGGATAGCAATCAAGCTTGAAACTACGAGAATACTATTTAAAAACTATCCCTGTAGACTCGATATTATACTATACTATCNAGAAGGAAATGAGGAGAAGACTTCCAACTCTGATTTGGGGTCGAGGGGTCCAGGCAACTATATAGAGAGGGACTGACCAAGCGCAACATCCTGGCCGAAAAACAATTGAGTTTGAACGGATTGAAAGACCAGTACCCCCATATACTGGAAAACATAAAAGCACGGAGATGGGAGTGTTTGCCAAGCCACCCACTGAGTACAATGAGACCCTTGTGAGGGAATTCTATGCTTCCTACGCAGCCTCGAGGACAGCACACCACAAACGATACAGAATCTTCACTGATACTGTCATTGTTCGGGGGGAGAGTGTATGCTGCCACGTTAACACCATAAATGAGTTGTACTTCCCTGGTTAGAGGACAGGCACCGCTGAATACAATGCTAAATTCGCGAATAGGGAAAATGAACGTGGGTGGATAGCATCAGTAATAGCAAAGGGGACTCCCGCTTGGATCAACCCTCGGCACAAGATATATAAGGAGGATCTCACGAGAGAGGGTCGCTACTGGCTCGGTTTTGTTACTTCTCGGTTGATGCCAACTCGGAATGAAATTGAAATAGCCATTGAGAAGGCCCTTCTCATTGCCTGCATCATGACTGGTATCAAGATAGATGTTGGAGCGTTGATCTTCCAAGAAATAGGGATCCGGGCAACGCAACATGCTACTTCACTTCCCTTCCCGTGCCTGATCACCGACCTTTGTAAAGCTGCGAAAGTTCCCCTCCTGCCACACTATGAAAAAACCGGGAAGGAGACAAGGGATATTGATATCAATCGTATCACTGATGTTGCTGCCCCACCACGGGCTCGGGTTCAGGATCCAGTTGATCTAGAGCACAGCGACTCCGGTGGCTCCTCAGGTTACAGTGGTTTCTCCTTCCACTTTTGAGCCTACTTCTCAATCCACCACTCTCCGGCCTGCTATGGCCATTCCTGCTGTCTCAAAGCTTGGTCTCTTGGCTCAGCATGCCAATGCCAAGGTAGACCAGCTTTTAAAGACACTGCCCAATCTCATAAAGCAAGCAATGACTCATATGCAATCCGCAGTGGCAGCCCTCCAACAGCAACACTCAGTGTATGAGGATCGTTTGCAGCAACTTGAGTTGAGGGTTGAGAAGATAGAGCGGGGTGAAGTTAGTGAGCTGACTAGCCTCAAGGAGGAGGTTGCTTCTATGAAGATCGAGCTCCAAAAGATGCAGAACTTGGAGTTCGATCTATCATCCCTCCTTCCCACAGATGGTAATCAGGTTACAGGCACAACTGCTCCGGACTTGGGCCTTGACTTCTCGACACTTATGGCTGACGTTGCCCCTCCTATAGCCGGGTCCTCCCAACCTCCAGCTCCTCCTGCACGCATTGACATTTCTGATGAGGAGGGTTCCAGATGATCCACTGCGTCCGAGGATGAAGAGACAGATGAAGGTGAGGAAGAGGTGAGTTCTAGATTTTCAGATGATGATGGCCCTCAGGAGAAGGGCAAGCAAATTCTCACTCCGACTGTTGAGGAGGTGGAGCGAGTACAGCTCAAGATAGCAATGGAACAATCTCTAGCAGATTTGGCCACCACTACAGATCCATCGGTCTCTCAGCCATCATCGGGCGAGGCTAGCAGCTCACGGGTCCCAACCCCAGTTATGGACCATCCAGAGATTTCTCCTGCAGTTGTGATTCCTCCTCAGGCCGAACCCTCAATCTCAGTTCCAGCCTCGGAGAGTGACCCTCCTAGCACAGAGCAGGCTACTGACTCCCATAGCGCTTAGTGCGCCTCAGGGAGCCCCTTACACTCTTTGTTTTTATTTTTCTGCATTGGGGGCAATGCATGATCTTAAGTTGGGGGTGGTAGCCTTGTGATGACATTTTGTTAGCCTTGTGATACTGGTATCTTTGTGACATTAGCAACTGCTGGACATATGTGTATTTTTGTGTCCTTTGTATGTTAATATGGGTTCTGTACAGAAGTTGTGTTGTTAGTTGTGAGCATGTTTATATTAGTGGTGTTGTTTAGTTTGTGAGCATGTTTATATTAGTGTTTCTGTGATTTAGATGCAGAGGTTATGGTACCTTTGTGAATATGATACCCTGATGCATATAAAAAAAAACAAGTAGATAGTCATCCATCTTTAGTAATTAGCAATGAATTCCCTTTGGTTTTTTTTCGCCAGGTTCTTTTCCAAGGGTGTAATAGTAGAACCAGGACAGTAGAATGAAATACCTTGAACTGTGTGGTGTAATTGTCTAGTCTCAAGCATGTGTGTTTGTAATAGCATATACCCTTCTAGAGAAAACTATCAACTGTGTGAACTTGAGGCTCACTCTGTGGCTCTATGTTTACCTAGAATTATACCTATACATATGATGAAAGCTTTGAGTTTCCAAGTGTTGACTCGAGGATTTCAGACTATGTGAGCCAAACAGTTCGTGTGCCATGTGTGTGAGTTCTTTTGGGGTGTATAATTCTTGTGTTTACTTCTGCCATCTACAACTTGCCCGGTTGGTCTTTCAACGCTTATAATAATTGCACTTGGTTGGAGAGATGACCTTAGGCAGTCTTTGTGACTTTCAAGCCAGTTAGCCTTTCAAGCCACCCATTGTGCAGTTAACATCCTTAGTCACCCCATTTGAGCCTTTAACCTTTTCTTTTGCTACCTCATTACAAACCTTTCCCTTTTTGTAAAATAATTCCCTCTGTTGAACCCGTCCCTCCTTGAACATTGCGAATGAGGCTAAAAGCCTAAGTTGGGGGTGTGATGTCAAAATGGAAAGTGGTAAGGTGGTACATTGAGTGTAGAATCATATACCTCAAAGTGTGTGTGCTAAATTATTCAAGCTCCAAAAAGAAAACTTGTATAAAAAAAAAAGAGAAAAGGGGAGAAAGAGAGAAATATTTGCATATATATATATATATATATATATATATATATATATATTATGGAGGGATGGATTTAACTAGACATGGATTTGTCCGAAGTACTTGATACCTGGAGATGGATCTTCTCCATGATGCTAGATTTGGCATNCACCTTGATCATGAGTGTCAAGTCGCAACTGAGGAAGTGAATGTTGTGGAAAACTATAATTTTAATGCAATGGGTTAAAGGCACCTCGGTTTTTCATGGATTTCTCCTAGGGGGTACCGTAAATCCATGGCAACAAAACAACCCCAGATTCCAGGGACAAGGAGCTCCAGGTTTTCAAAATCAGCATAGGCAGAAGTATCAGCCTCCACAATCTAATTAGTCTTGCATGGAAGATCTAATGAAGGCCTTCATTATCAAGACAGATGAGAGGGTGCATCTTTCAAAGAACTGGGCACATTCTTTCGAAACCTGGAAAGACAGGTTGGGAACCTAGCTACTCTAATGTCTGAGAAGGTCCCAGGAATGCTCCTGGCCGATACAGAAAGAAATCCCAAAGAAACTGTGAATGTTGCGACTCTGAGAAGTGGGCGAGTGTTGAAACATCTCACCCCAATCCAAAAGGACATGAGACTTGAAAAAGAAAGAGGGGAGCAGCTAAAAAGTGATGTAGAAAAGAAAAAGGAAGAAAATACGAAAAGGGAGGAACCTAAGGCGAGCAAGCATATGCCTGCGCTACCTTTTCCCCAAAATCTAAGTAGAGAAAAGATGGACAAGAAGTTCGAGATTCTTGGATGTGCTCAAACAGGTTCATGTAAACTTACCACTCACAGATGCCTGCTTATGCTAAATTCTTGAAAGAGATCCTTTCGAAGAAGAGAAAAATAGAGGAGACCTTAGTGGTCAAGATCACAGAGCATTATAGCGCGATATTGCAAAATAAACTCCCACAAAAGTTTAGAGATCCAGGGGGTTTTAATATACCTTTTTCTTTAGGAACTGTTAATTTTGATAAATCCTTATGTGATTCTGGTGCTTCAATTAATCTAATGCCTCTATCTATCTACAGGAAATTGGAGAAGAAGATTGGAGAGATAGGGTCTGCACCCATATCCTTGCAGTTGGCAGACCAAACGACTATAACACCCGAGGGGATAGTGGAAGATGTGTTAGTTCGGGTGGTTAAGTTTGTATTTCCAGTGGATTTTATAGTGGTAAATATGGAAGAAAACAATAAGGCCCCCCTCATCCTAGGAAGACCAATCTTAGCGGCGGGTAAAGCTATATTAGATATACAAGGGAGAAAACTCATGCTTAGAGTGGGTGAGGAAACTGTGTTTTTTAAGATGGATGTAGCAAAGGGGGCACAAAAGGACAAACCAACTGCGAGTGTTGGATGGAAAGTAAAGGGCGCAAAAGAGAAGGTTGCGGTTAGTGAGAAAGATAAGTGTGGGGTATACCCAAAGAAGGCTGAGAAGAAGCTTTCTGCATAGATGTGTGCATTAGTTCAGGCGTGAGGCATGGATCCCAACTTCGACTCAGACACCGATTAGATATTTCGGGAAGTTTCCTTTACCTTATGCTTTTTAATTGTGTGCCATGGGGACATGCCACGATTTAATGTGTGGGGTGGGGAATGTATATATGTATATGTGTGTTTGTAATCGTTTCTTTTGATTGGAAATTTTGACTTTTCCCCACGATAGATTTCCTCGGCTGTCTTCTTGAGGGATTAAAGTCAAGAAAAATATTTTTTGTTTTTCTTAGGTAGTGCAATAAATCCCCCTTGGTTTTTATTGTATCGCGGTTCTTTTCCAAGTATTTTGTTTGAACCGGGTATAGTTAGTTTTTCTTTTATTAGGAACAATGAGGTCTTGTGCTATGTATTAAATAAAGATGACTATTCTTGATGTTGTTGTGCCGTGAGAGTAGTGAGTGCCTTAGTTGTGACGCCTAGGCTCATTTTTTACTCTTGTATAAGTACATTAAATTGTATAATCTTAACTTTGTTTAACTGCTTAGACTAGAGTGTCTTGATGAGTCCGATCCTGAGTGAGTTATGTGCCGTGTGTCTGTGAGGTTTTGTGTATTCTATGTATTGTATTTGATATCTAGAACCTGCCCCGTGTATTTGCAAAGCGAAATTGTAGTTTTATTTAGTCTTGGAAATGATATAGGCGTCTCTTTGTTGAGCCAGTTATATGCTTTTAACCACCTAATTGTTCTGTATCTTAGTTAACCCATTTGGGCATGTAATCTTGTTTCTTTGGCAACCATGTTACAAGACTCACCCATTTGTTTGAATTGACTATATATTTGAATCTTTCACCTCTCTTGAGCACTTGAATTTGTTATGAAATTGGTAAAAGTTAAAGTGTGGGGTGTTGGTTTGGCTTTTGAGTGAAACTATTGAAATAAGGAGAAAGGTGCACTGTTTTGAAAGAGTAAGAGCCACTTGAATTGAAAAAGCAAATGAAAAAATGAGTAGTTGTATTTTGTGGAAAAAAAGTTCATTGATAGTGGTAACTCTTGATGTATTTGTGCTTAAAGAAGTGGGAGTGGACGAATATTGATATGAAGGTGGAGTTTTGGGTTGACATAAGTGGTAGGTTTTGAATGGTTAAATTGTATGTATTAAAGTGCTTGGGGAATTGTAGTCACACTTATATCCAAATATATCCTACCCATCTCGTATCTTACATTACAACCAAATAAAGTCCTACTTGATCCTTGACCGAATGAGCTCAATTAGTAAAGTAGTACATTACGGGCAAGCTTATGGTGTGTCTTTTGTGGCTCATGAATGTTACTTCTGAGAGTAAGTGAATTATTTCTATCTTGAGTTTCTAATTGTTCTTAAACTTTATTATTTGTGGAACTACTCTGTATTGTTGTGTGAGGGCACTTGACTCACGAAGGAAAGGTAATGTCATCATCGACCTCTGTGTTAGAGTAAGTGGGTGGGTTGTGAAAAATGGGTAGTGTTCTTGAGTCAACTCTTAAGGCGAGGAATCACGGTATTGTGGTTAGTCTATTTGATTATTCTTGGCGTGATGAGTTAGGAGAGTTATTTAAAAAGGTCGTGTCTATGTGAAGTGTAGTTTGATTGCTCGAGGAAGAGCAATGATTTAAGTGTGGGGTGTTGATGGTAGGCTATAATCCCGTGTTTTCGTCTCTTATTGCTCTCTAATTCACTACACTTCACTTGTGTTGAGCTATAACTGGGAGTGTTTTTGCACTTATCGTGTGTTTTATGCCTTGTAGGAGTAATTCTAAGTTATGTAGATGTTGTGGAGCTAATTTGAGTTATTTGGAGCTTTGAAGTCTAAGTAGAAGCCCAAGAAATTAAGCGGGGTCACGTTCAGGGGTCGAGGACCAATTCCGGATGTCAAAATTTGAAGAAACGAATTCACTCTACGAAAAATGCACAGTCGCGCTGCATGGGGCACCGAGGCAGTACAAAATGTGCCCAGAAATGATTTTGGCAAATGTTCTGGAATTCCCCACAAGCGCGCCGCATGGGCCGGTGCGGTAGCACAAAAATGTTATAGTGATTTCCTATTTCGGCTGAGAAAGGGTAATTTCTTTCGGGTTTTATTGTGGGATGGCTTAAATACACCAGAAAACACGATTTTCGTGACTTTTGACACATTTTTTACCTAAGGAAGCTAAGTAGGAGTGGGAAGAACACAAGCACAAGGATTTCATCATTCCTTCCTCACTCAAGACCCAGGATTGGATTGAATTTATGTTTTCCNGCGGAAATGTAAACTAACCTAGAAACCAAGTAAAATGATCAATGGATACAAGTATGGTTGCATCGGGAATTACACTCAAGTAACGATCCAATGTATTTCATGATTTTACAAATATGAGCGAGTTTATGTTAATTAGCCACGGATAGTAATTCTTAATTAGCTTCTTCCGAAGACTAACAAGACTTCCTAATTGAATTATCCCTAAAACAATTAGAAGATTAAGCACACCCGGAATGGCTACAAGTAGTTCAATCCTATCCCTAGGTAGAATCTATAACATGAGGGTTAACGCCTCAAGTTCTTGTTAATTAATCTTTCCCAACCCCAAATTATCTTTCCCAAAATCAATTCGGAGTTAATGGGCGAGTCCTAGGGTTAGCTAATCCCTTTGGAAACATTAAAGAACAAGAATAATTAAAGTAATAATAACTCACTTCATAAATATATAAAAATCATTCAATACATAAGCACAATAAGGTATTTAATCCACACTTTAAATATGAATACTTCCATAAACAAGGTTCAAGTGTTGGAAATAAATACTACACACTTAAATATTCAATACAAAGCAAGGAAATGAAGAAATAAACATAAATGGGTAAGAAAATCTTAACCACAAGCTTCAATCTTCAAGACCCAAGTGAGTGTGCAAAACCCTAGCTTCAATAAATGTTCTCTCTAGTCTATGAGGACTGAAAATAAGCCAAAAGATATGCCAAAAGATCTGCTTGGACGAGTATAAAAATGATTTGGGATGAGAAATTATGAAATGTCCAATCTGCCCCAGGTCTGATGCTCGATTTCCGCACCTTCGGAAGAACCATCACAGGTGCGGCTCCGCATAAGCAGAGATCTCATCGCAGAAGCGAAAATAGAAATCCTGCAAAGCTTCGCAGAAGCGATGCCAAAGTCGCGGAAGCGACATCGCTGAAGCGATACAATAACCGCAGAAGCGGTTTCTCCATTCTCGGCCAATTTCGCAAAAGCTGTTCGCTCTTCGCAGAAGCGTGATCGCTTCTGCGCTTTGTCCTCCGCAGAAGCGGAATTTCTCAATCCATGCTTGAACCGCAGAAGCGTTTGTATTTACGCAGAAACGGGGTCGCGTCTGCGAGCAAACTTCGCAGAAGCGGAATCACTGGGAGTTTTGCACTGTTTCACTCTTTTTAGCTTAATTCCGCTTCAATTCAACTCAAATCACCTCGTAGCATCATGTACCTGAAAATCTAACAATAAACACCATAAACAACCTCATTTTATAATTAAAAGGACATAAAAGCTAAGGAAAAGAGGCTAGAATGAGTGGTAAAATCACCACTCATCACTACCCATCTCGTATCTTACATTACAACCAAATAAAGTCCTACTTGATCCTTGACTGAATGAGCTCAATTAGTAAAGTAGTACATTACGGGCAAGCTTATGGTGTGTCTTTTGTGGCTCATGAATGTTACTTCTGAGAGTAAGTGAATTCTTTCTATCTTGAGTTCCTAATTGTTCTTAAACTTTATTATTTGTGGAACTACTCTCTATTGTTGTGTGAGGGCACTTGACTCACGAAGGAAAGGTAATGTCATCATCGACCTCTGTGTTAGAGTAAGTGGGTGGTTGTAAAAAATGGGTAGTTTTCTTGAGTCAACTCTTGAGGCGAGGAATCACGGTATTGTGGTTAGTCTATTTGATTATTCCTGGCGTGATGAGTTAGGAGAGTTATTTAAAAAGGTCGTGTCTATGTGAATTGAAGTTTGATTGCTCGAGGACGAGCAATGATTTAAGTGTGGCGTGTTGATGGTAGGCTATAATCCCGTGTTTTCGTCGCTTATTGCTCTCTAATTCACTACACTTCACTTGTGTTGAGCTATAATTGGGAGTGTTTTTGCACTTATTGTGTGTTTTATGCCTTGTAGGAGTGATTCTGAGTTATGTAGATGTTGTGGAGCTAATTTGAGCTATTTGGAGCTTTGAAGTCTAAGTAGAAGCCCAAGAAATTAAGACGGGTCACGTTCAGGGGTCGAGGACCAATTCCGGATGTCAAAATTTGAAGAAATGAATTCACTCTACGAAAAATGCACAGTCGCGCCGCATGGGGCACCGAGGCAGTACAAAATGTGCCCAGAAATGATTTTGGCAAATGTTCTGGAATTCCCCACAAGCGCGCCGCATGGGCCGGTGCGGTAGCACAAAAATGCTATAGTGATTTCCTATTTCGGTTGAGAAAGGGTAATTTCTTTCGGGGTTTATTGTGGGATGGCTTAAATACACCAGAAAACACGATTTTCGTGACTTTTGACACATTTTTTACCTAAGGAAGCTAAGTAGGAGTGGGAAGAACACAAGCACAAGGATTTCATCATTCCTTCCTCACTCAAGACCCAGGATTGGATTGAATTTATGTTTTCCTATATTTTTGTTATATTTGTGAAGAACTTCTTCATGTCAATAGAGTAGTTCCTTTTAGGGTTTGATAGATTTACTGTATTGATGATTGTTTGCGGGTTATAATTCTATTTTTACGTATTTGAATCGTTTTGGAAGATTTAATTGTTGCATCTATATACACTAGTTCTTGCAATCGAAAGACGCATAACTTGTGATATCTTTGCATTATATTTTTGNTTTCTACTGATTTCGAATGTTTCAGTTGTTCTTCGTGATAGCGAAGATGAAGCCGCGATTGCGTAGTAATTCTTGGAGCTGGGTGTTTTTATTCATCACGGATGTGATAGGTTGAGTGTGATCACGAAGGTTGAGCGGATTGTTATCCGCGTTCACACCTTTGGTTCCGTGTTTGCATAGGGAAGCTGGGGACTGGTGGAGTTATCTTCACATTTGCGTGAGCCACGCCGCGTTCACGAAGGTCGGGCACAGTTGTGCATCGCATTCGCGCGGTATATGTCGCGAACGCGTAGTGTTATTTTGTAGTAGTGTGATTTTGTGCATCGCGATCGCAAGGATGTAACCACGATTGCGTAGGGTACCACTAGGCAGTACATACAAGTACTCTATTTCAGACCTTGAGCTTATTCTATCACATTTTGAGTTATGGAGCCCGGATTTAGGCGATTTTAGAGTGGATTTTTACCACATGGATTAGGGTAAGTACTTTTGACTTCGGTCTTAATTATATTCCATCATTCCATCTTTGATTTTGGCATTTGATTAATGATTTTAAAACAGAAATTGGGCAGGTTTTGTCTAAACTCTTCTAAAGTGACTAATTGGGTTTTAAGCATCGACTCAGAGTTAGATTTGAGTGAAACTAGTATGGTTGGACTTGTATTCGAATGAGTTGTTTGTATTTGTGAGTTTTGTTGAGTTCTGGGACGCAAGCCCAGGTTGACATTTTGGTTGACTTTGAGTATTTGATTAAAGATTCGACCTTTGTCGCTTGGGTTTGTTTTCTATGGCATCATTTGATGTTTTTGAGTTACTTTCGGCTAGTTTCGAGTCGTTCGAAGGTTGATTCGCACAGGATGGCATTTCTAGAGTATTGTTTTGCTTGCTCGAAATTTGATTTGGCTTGTTCGAGGTAAGTAACATATCTAAACATCGATTTGAGGGTAATTATCCATGAGAACTAAGATATTTGAGATGTGTTTGGGGTGACGCACGTGCCAGGTGATAGGCATGTGTGTGTGTGCACTGAGGTATTCTTGATCCGGGTAGTTCTTAGTTTATTATGTGCCATGTATTGCTATCATGCTTCTTTGATATCATGTTTTCCCAATTTGTATGACTACATGAGTTATTATTCATGGTAGAAATCATGTCTTGGCTATCTACTATATTGTTTGGGACATGATAGGGCTATGTCACCATGTTGAGCCATTTGCCTTAGCTGTAGTCATATTGTTCAATCACGATAGTTATATCTGCATGTTGTATTCTCCGTGTTTGTGCACTTTTTGATATGCTGTCTGATTTGTTGTTGGTTTTCTTGTACGTGATACGAGTTTGATATGAATTTGTGGCACATTATGATACTCTGTGTTGTATAATTGGATTATGTTTCTGTGAGATGTGAGCCACTGAGACTAGAGCGGATTGATGACTGATGTGGGCCATAGAGCCGTGTTGTGAGTTATAGGATCGGGTTGCACGTCGCAATAGATTGATATTGGATCGGGCTGCACTCGAAACAGATTGATATTGGATCAGGTCGTACGTCGCAACAAATTGTTATTTGGATTGGGTTGCACGTACCGGCATAATGGCTTTTTGATTAGTGTTTAGGCAGGATATGCCCCTCCGGTGTCTGACATGCCACCAGTGAGCGCAAGCACAGTGATATACACACACATGTGCTTTGGTGAGGGGCATTGATGCCAGGCACCCGTAAAGTGCTGAGTGATTGTGTGCATGATGAAGTAGGTCATTTGAGCCACGCACCTTGAGTGTGCTGAGAGTGAGTATGCTTGATGAAATCACTGTGAAATTATTTACTTAACATGTAGGCATAGAGATGTATTTTCCTCATGCTAGATAGTAATATGACATTTGTCGACTTGACATGTAGGCATAGAGATGTATTTTCTTCATGCTAGACGGTGTATGACATTTGATGACTTGACATGTATATTGACATGTAGGCATAAAGATGTACTTTTCTCCTACTAATTTGTAAACGAAAAGTCTTATCTAATGTTGTAAATTGAAAAAACACCTTTCTTTTGATAAACTCATGTTTAATTTATTTCAATGGCATGATTTGGACTTTGACTGTTATACTTGAAAAACTACTTTACAGTAACTGTGAACGAGCTGTGTATAATATCTTTTAAGTCATTACTTTTACTGTCTTCATCAAATTATTATGAGTTGTTATTGGCTATTGGTGTTGGACTCTGACCATCTTCCGAGCTCGTCACTGCTTTCAACCTGAGGTTAGGTTTGTTACTTGTTGAGTACATGGTGTCATTTATACTCATACTACACTTCTGTACCTTGC
The DNA here is from genome assembly GCF_001879085.1 of Nicotiana attenuata. Lineage (NCBI taxonomy): Eukaryota > Viridiplantae > Streptophyta > Magnoliopsida > Solanales > Solanaceae > Nicotiana > Nicotiana attenuata. The sequence goes on from NW_017671856.1 coordinate 62,359, forward strand.
GTGTAAATCTTGGAGTTGATGCTGTTGTTTATGGTGGGATCTGGCATTGAAGATCTACCTGTTTTCCTGATATAGGTGCTACTTCTTCTTGGTAGCTTTATATTAGCAAATTTGTTTTTGTCTATTTCGAACATATGATGCATTTATTTCGTACCAGCTTTGTTATTCTAATTCTTACTAGCTCATGACTTGTACTATCAATCTTTGGGTTATTGTATAAAACTTAGTTATTTCATTTCTTAACTCTTATCATTATTTTTGGAATTGTGTTAGTTGTTATTTGGCTTACCTAGCGGGTTGGATTAGGTGCCATCACGACTAGGCAGATTTTGGGTCGTGACAAGTTTGTTTTAGAGCTCTAGGTTCATAGGTTCTACGAGTCATGAGCAAGTGTCTAGTAGAATTTTTGGATCAGTATGATGACATCCATACCTATCTTCGAGAGGCTATAGGGCGCATAGTAATATTTTCCATCTTTCTTTCCTTATCGCGTGACATTGATTCAGCATGAAGAGTATCTCTTTGAATTCCTTCCAATCACTTGTATGTTATGTTGAGTGATCGGTACCAGCTGTGCATCGAGGGCTTATGATGTCATGGATGAGGTGCAAGATGTGTTCTTTCTGTTGTGGAGTTAGGCCAGTGTAGAGGACTTGAGTCTCAGAACACAGCTTGGATTTGGTCGTTTCCATCATGTGAGTATGTTCTTTTGGACTTATATGTCCGGTAATGCCCCTAGGAGTGGAATTGATGGCTTAGTGAGTGGTTTGATAGGTATATGATGTGTAGTATGTGACTGAGGAATGTGCTTAGATAGTTGGACGTGACGAGAAGAATTTTTCTTGGTAATGTGAAAGGACTATGGGTATTTGATTTCTGTCTGGAGGTGTGGTACAGTCTCGGGATGTGGATGCATTGGTGGATCTCTCAGTTGTGTATTACGGAATGAATTAAATTTATGTCTTGTAGACGAGTTCAGACTCGGGGAGATTTAGTTATTTCATAGTGGTTGTGACCATGATAGAGCGTAGGGAGATGTCAGTTTAAGGCTAAGCAGGTGCGTTATCACCTGGGAGGGGATAGTCTACGGATGTGTGATTCTTTTGATGTTTCAGTGGAAATTTTTCTTCTACCAGTGGGCTATATGTGTTGTAATTTGTGTTTGGATCTCTTGAAGGAGTTTGCATGACTGCCATGAGGATGAATATGCACTTAGCGGGTGATTTGAGGTATTTTATAATTTGCGCTATATGAGTTTGTGAAGGATTTAGTTGAATTACAGTACAAGATCATGGCAGTTATAGAATAAGGGTATTGTGCGTTATAAGATGTTATGTTCTATGGCTTCGAGCCAAGTGGGGGAGTCTGGTACCGAAGATTAGGTTGCATGGTTATGTATTATATTAGTTTTGGTCTAAGGAATTTAGTTCCCTCACACAAAGTTAGGCAAGACACTTACCTCAAGAAGCTAGACCGATACTCTAAAATGACCTTCTCGTGTGAAACAACCTCCGAACGGCTCAAATCTGGCCAAAATAACTTAGCATCATAAATAAAGATCAGAGGAAATGATATCGGATAATAAAGCTTCGATCTTGAAAGAAAAATAAGAAGTCAACCCAAAAAGACAACCCCCGGACCGCGTCTCAGAACCCGACCAAATCACAAAAATTCAAACACCCATTCGATAACGAGTCCAACCATACAAGAATTAATCAAATCTGACTTCAAATTGCCTTTCAAATCTCCAAAGTTTAGCCTAAGAAGTTTTCACAATTTTTCCCCAAATCTTCAACTTAAATCACTAATCAAATGATGAAAATAACAATGGATTCTTGAAATATAATAAAATTCGGGCAAGCAACATTTACCCTAATGAATTTCTTGAAAAACCCCCGAAAGATCGCCTCTAACCGAGCTCCTTAGGTCCAAAAATGAGTAATGAAAATCAAACCCTCGATAATATACAGTCTGCCCATGCCTTTCCGCAACTGCGGCGTCGCTTTTGCCACCAAAAACCCGCTCCTACGAAGACTAGTAATTAGCCAACCCCTCGCACCTGCAGACCTTCTTCCGCTTCTGCACAACCATAGTTACGATGCCCAAAACGTATATGCCCTCCAGCTCGCTTTTGCATCCAAGATATCGCTTCTGCGAAAATGCAGATGCGCGCCAACTTTCCGCATCTGCGAAGACTCCAAGCCAGCCTTTGCTCGTAGGTGCGAACACAATTCCGCTTCTGCGGCAACTACGCCTGCGTAAACCAATCGGAGATGCGCAACCTCAGTACCAACAGCTACGAGCAATGCAAGTATGAAGAAAAATGGCTCGAAATTAATACGGAACACACCCGGTGCCCTCGAGACCCCGTTGAAACATACCAACAAGTTTCATAGCATAATGCGGACCTGCTCGAGGCCTTAAATCACAAAACAACATCAAAACTATGAATCGCACCTCAAATCGGACTTAATGAACTTGTGAACTTCCAACTTCTACAACTCGCGCCGATTCGTATCAAATCAACCCGGAATAACCTCAAATTTTGCATGCAAATCCCAAATGACATAATGGAGCTAATCCAACTCTCGAAATCGCAATCCGAGCCCGATATCAATAAAGTCAACTCCCGGTCAAACCTCTCAGCTTTCCAAACCTTCAACTTTCCAATTTTCACCAAAACGTATCAAATTAACCTACGGTCCTCCAAATCTAAATCCGGGAACATGCCTATGTCCAAAACCACCATAGGAAACTATTGGAATCATCAAAACACCATTTCTGAGTCGTCTACACCAAATTTAAACTCCGGTCAACTCTTTTTACTTAAGCTTCTAAAACAAGAATAATTCATCCAAATCAATCCCAAATCATCCAAAAGCCAAACTCGACCACACATGCAAGTCATAACACATAATATGAAGCTGCTCGAGACCTTAAGCGACCAATTGAGATGCTAATTTTGAAATTGATCGGTCGGGTCGTCACATTCATTAGGCTTGAAGTGATGTGCGATTCGTGGTTTTGGTGTTGTTTGATTTGATTAGAGGCTTCGAGCGAGTTTGTATCGTGTTTTAGGACATGTTGGTATGTTCAGATGGGGTCCCAGTGGCCCGAGTGTGTTTCAGATTGAGTTCGAACAATTTGTTCTTCTATTGAGGTTGTTGGTTTTCTGTGTTCTGGTTTCCTTCAATGCGTTCTCGAAGGTTTACCCGCGATCGCGTAGGTTTTTTGTTGGCAGATGGGAATTTGCTCTTTGCGATCGTATAAACAAGTATGCATTCGCGGAAGGTTGGAATGTTGTGCACTACGAACGCGGTTATGGAATCGCAATTGTGTAGAAGGAAGGAGAGGTACGCATTGTTCATTGGGTTCGTGTGGCCTTGAACGCGATCGCGTAGACTGGAGATTGGACTCTCGTGATTGCGTATGAGGATTTTGTGAGCTGGAGTAATTTGTTATCCGCGATAGCATTTGTTTTTCCGCGATCACGTAAGGCAATAACTGGGCAGCAGAAATTTAATTTCCAAATCAAGGGTTTTGTTCCATTTTTCGTATTTTGAGTTAGAGACCTCGGTTTTGGGAAATTTTGGAAGAGATTTTCAAGGACCTGATCGGGAGAAGTGATTTTGACTCGGGTTTGATTATTATACATGAATCCATCATTATTTTTATTATTTAATTAGTGTTTTGAGTTGGAAAATTTGTGAAAACTTCATAAGCTATATTTTGAGGATTTCAAGGTCAATTTGAGGTTAGAATTGAATAATTTTAGTATGGTTGGACTCGTTATTGAATGGGTGTTCGGATCTTGTAAGTTTGGTCGAGTTCCGAGATGCGGGCTCAGGGTTGACTTTTTAGTTGACTTTTTTATTTTATTTTAAGATTGCAACTTTGTTATCCGGAATAGTTTTCTATGGTTTGTATCTATGGTACAAAGATATTTTTGGCTAGATTCAAGCCGTTCGGAGTCGGGTATTCGCGGAAAAGGTTTACTGGTGGATTGAGTTAGTGTGTTTGAGATAAGTATCTTTCCTAACTTTGTGTGGGAGAATTACCCCTTAGGATTTGGGTTGATTGTGCTATTTGTGATATGTGAAAGCCGTGTATGCAAGGTGACGAGCGGGTACACGTGTTATATGTGGTATTTGACCTATTTGGACTAGTTAGACTCTTTCATGACTTGAATTGAAATGTCATAGCATGTTATAATTTCATTGTTAGTCTATCCTTACATGTATTAATCTACCCTCACATACCATATTTTACAATGTTAACACTTGTTCCACCTTTTACTTGTTAATTGCTCTTATATGCTTTAGTTGAAGTTATTATTTGTCTCATTGTTCGTTACTTCTTTAATTGTTGAATTAGTTCCTTGAAGTTGTTGTTTGCATGGAATAGATTCTTGTAGAGTTATTGGTATTGAAGTTGTAAAAGTCGTGATCTTATTAAGGAAAGTTGTTAATTATTGAAATACCATTCTTATTTAGCTATTCAATTTCAGTTTGCTATTATTGAGACTCTTGTACACATTGTGGTTGAACCATGGGTTGTTTGTTGTGGAAACATTGATATTGTTGATTCTTTTGGCAAGTTGTGGTATTTGGGCACTTGAGGTGCAAGTTGTGATATGTTGTGATATTGATACGCATGCGGTGGTATAAGGATAGGGGTTGATACGCATGTAGTGAGATCAATTGCGCTTGATATGCGTGTTTCTAGTAGGGGAACTACTTGAAGCCACGCGGTGAGATAAGTTGGTCTAAAACGCGGGTAACTATTTCGAGAAACTAATTTTCAAAACTAAATGTAAGGCTTCCGCGGTGATATAAGGAAAGATTGTGATTATGATTGTGAAATCCGATTACGAGGCGGTACCTCGGTTGTGATTCTTGTTGTTATCTCTCATTTAACTCATTTTGTATTTGTCCGGATTGTTTCCTTGATGTTCTTATTATGTTTTCATTCCTTGTTGCATTTATTGCTTTAAATTTAGTTGTTGCATATCTTGTTGTATTTTTTTTATTGCGTCATTTTCCTCGTGTGCATTCTTAGACTGTATTATACTTGTTCAATTACTTTTCTTATTCTAGTAGGTGTGTCGATCTGACCTTGTCACTACTCTACTGAGGTTAGGCATGATACTTACTAGGTACCGTTGTGGTGTACTCATATAATATGTCACAACCCAAAATCCAACTAGTCGTAATGACACCTAACCCAACCTACTAGGTAAGCCAATTAACCTCTATCTAATTCCAATGAAATTCAATAAGACAAGTAAAAGAAAATATCTTAATCTTATACATTTTCCAAGGACTGGTAGTACAAATCATGAGCTGCAAAGATTAGAATTTACAAAGCTGGTATGAAATAAATACATCATCTTTTTGAAATGTACATAAGCAGATCTTTATGAATCTAAGGCTACCATAACAAGAGGCAGCTACAACCGGAACGCAGGTACGTCTTCAAATCCAGCTCTCGTCGAACATTGCAACATCAACATCCAACATCTGCACGCAAGGTGCAGAAGTGTAGTATGAGTACAACCGACCACATGTACTCAATAAGTAACAAACCTAACCTTAGGATGAAAGTAGTGACGAGGTGGAACAAAGGTCGGGTCCAATACCAGTAGCCAACAACAATTTATAACAACATGATGAAAGTAATAAAAGAAGTATCTCAAAAATAGGATGCCTAGCTCGTTCACAATTTCAGAAAATAGGCATACTTTTCATGTATCTCAGTGAAAACCAAAGTCTTTTACCGGAATTGCCAAAAATTGAAAACTATATTTTTTTTTTGCCAAAAAACCTTTCAACAATAATTATGATGTTTCATTTTCAGATAGCGTGAAGAAGGTACATCTCTATGCCTACATGTAAAGATACATGTAAAATCATGAATGTCACCAAAACTGGTAGCAGAAGGAAATGCATTTCCAAGCCTTTACCTCAAGTAAGCATGTCAAATGCAATGCATCTCAGTGATAAACTCATGTACTCACACTCTCAGAGTACTCAATCTCACTGTCTCGCATTGTCTCTCACCATGCTCATTACTCAGTACACTCAATCACTCAGCAATGTCAATACCTGTTGCGGCGTGCAGCCCGATTCACATACAGCCATAAGGCTCGTTGCGGCGTGCAACCCTATCCACATATATATAGCGATAAGGCTCGTTGTATCGTACAACCCGCGTGTATATATATATATATATGGCTTGTAACCCGATCCATATATATATATATATATATATATAATCAACTGCGCTCACTGGGGGTGTGCATACTCCGGAGGGGCTCCTTCAGGCCAAGCACTATCATAAATCAGTAAAACCCGTTGCGGCGTGCAGCACGGTCCCAAAAAAATAATCAATATAGCATGCTCCGGCGTGCAGCCTGATCCCATTATATATAATCAATATAACATGCTACGGTATGCAGCCCGATCCCATAATATACTCTCACTCACGCCCTCAGCCTCACTTAGTCATCACTCTCTCTAGTCTCTCGAGCTCACAGTGCCATAAAACTAGCCCAAAATGATGATATGATGTGTCAATAAATGGTAACAAAGACTGAGATATGATATGCATATGAATGCGTATGACTGAGTATGTAAAGCAATGAAAGCAGATAACTCAACAACATAATCGGTGGGTCCCAACAGGTTAAACATGTAGCCTAGACATGGTTTCTAACATGGATCGCAACTCAATAGCTCAAGTACGTAGAAATTTCATGGTTACAGATAAGAAAAGGTAGCTACACAATACCACAGGAATAACAATCACAACTTACACGGTGCATGCCCACACGCCCGTCACCTAGCATATCTGTCACCTCAACACCAAACACATAGCACGTAATTCGGGATTTCATACCCTCAACACCAAGTTTAGAAGTGTTACTTACCTTGAACAAGCCAAATCCAATACCGAGCAGGCCAAGCGATGCTTCAAAAATGCCATACCACGCGTACCAACCTCCGAACGGCTCGAAACTAGCAAAGAGCAACTCAAATACATCAAATAAGCCCAAGGAGACAACTCCAATGATAAAAGTCAAATTCTTAATCAAACGCCCAAAAATTGACCAAAAAGTCCAACCTGGGCCAGCGCCTCATAACCTGACAAAACTCATAAAATCTGACAATCCATTCAATTACGAGTCCAACCATACTAGTTTCACTCAAATCCGACTCTGAATCGATGTTCAAAACTCAAAAATTCACATTATGAAACTAGGCAAAAAACCCCAATTTCCATCTCAAAATACTAATTAAATGATGAAAATAGTGATATATTCATGTATATTAACGAAATTCGAGTTAGAATCACTTACCCCGATGAATTTCTTGAAAAACCCATGAAAAATCGTCACAAAAACGAGCTCCAAATGTCCTAATGTGAAATAATACTCTAACCTTCATTTATATAGTACAAAATCTAGCCTCCCATTGTGCTGACCGCACATTTTTTTGTGCGGCCGCACATCCCAGGTCCCGCAGCCGCAAGTTCAAATTGTGGTCGCACTTCCACAGTCACTGCACTACCAGGATTCAGTAAAATATTTGTACAAATGTCCAATGATGATTGGTTTACCTTCCTGGAAACTAGACTCAAAGGGATATAACTTCAATTTTTGGATCATCTCCAAATTCATTATAGATCAAAAGATATAACCTTCCGAAGTCAGACCATCGAACCTGTAGAATCTCCTTTCTGCGGCCGCGAGAAGAATTCTGCGGACCGCACAATTTTAATTTCGGCCCGCACATTTTCAACTACGGTCCACACAATTACCACTACCTCCGCACTTAGGGAGTTTGCGGCCGCACATCCGCACTCCAAAATGTGTCCCCGCACTCCCAAAAGCTCCAGAACAACAAGTTTGTCGAAATGCCCAAACTTGTTCAAAACTCATCTTGAAACACACCCGAGCCACTGGGGAACCCGTCTGAATATACCAACAAGTCCCGTAACATAACCCGGACCTACTCGAGGCCTCAAATCACACATAACAACATCGAAATGACGAATCGCACCTTAATCCAAACTTGATGAACTTTGAACTTTTCAACTTCCATAACTAGTGCCAAAACATAGCAAACCATTCCGGAATGAACCCAAATTTTGCACACAAGTCCCAAATTACATAATGAAGCTATTCCAGTTCACGGAACCACAATCCGAATCCGATATCAAAAAGTCCACTCCCGGACAAACTTTCCAAAAGTCCAACTTTTGCCATTTCAAGACAAATTCAATTACGGACCTCCAAATCACAACCCAGACACGCTTCTAAGTTCAAAATCACCCAACGGAGCTAACGGAACAATCAAAACTCCAATTCATGGTCAAATACTAAAATTCAAACTTGGTCAACTCTTCCAACTTAAGGCTTCCTAGTTTAGAATCATTCTTCCAAATCAATTCCGGATAACCTGAAAACCAAAACTTACGGTTCACATAAGTCATAATACATCATACGGAGCTACTAATGCCCTCAAACCACCAAGCGTAGTGTAAATGCTCAAAACGACCGGTCGTGTCTTTACATCCTCCCCCACTTAAATATACGTTCGTCCTGGAACGTGTCCAAAATTATTCCAAAGCTGCCAAACCGCCGTGTAACCTTACCATGAACATACGCGGGGTGATCCCACGTCACCCTATTCCAAATAGGCCCGACAACACAACATACTGAAGATCATTACTTCAACGCTGGCCCGTAATCCACATAATCCAATTTCCAACGTTCGGAATTTCCTACAAGGCCCGAACCTCACAATCTACACATTGTATAAGTCTGAACAAGCTGTATCAAGCCATAACCATAACCCAAGAGACAATCACAGGATATACCACATAACTCAATTACCGATAGTGAAATTTCCAATCACAGTAGCTACTCAAAATAACCCAATTCCGGTAACAAACCTCATATCAAACAAAACCTCATTCTAAAACCTTCGTACACTGCCAATGATGAAAGAAACATGCAGAAATCATAACCATTCATCAGATCAACAAGTCATGGAGCTCTCTCTCCTTTGACAAGAACTATAGCAAATTTCTAAGCCTACTTCCAATGTTATCCTCCATACATGCTGTAATCAAATCTGATAGCACCCATTCTAGACCTGATGACTTCATCTTATCAAATACAAGCTACTCTACTGACACGCCACACCAATACTACACAGAGCCACAAGCCGTACAACCCGTGCACCAATACGCAACAATTCAAATGTACTTAAATCATGAAAATGACTCAAACAAGAGAACCATCCCGCAAGCTCAACAATTACCGCCATAACGAAATGCTAAAAATCCATCACACACTGTAGAACCATAACACACGAATCTAACACAAAGGATCATATCTCAACATAACTCCGCTGCAATGCGTGACCCTATCCAATCACTGGTCCATATGAAATATCCCAGCCACCATGCCTAAATCAACAACCACGCGCAATTCGACGTCAAGTACCCCAGGTGCATGACCATAATCACGGAGAAGGAAATAACACAATATATCACAATCCAGAAGCAGCATAACTAAGGCGCAATCAACCATTCAACACCCTAATGCCCATCTCGCTCAAATTCCGCCATAAGGCCCAAATAGAACCGCACCATGTGTGCATATAACTAACAGATCACAACCCCCCGTAGCATGGAAGAGTAACAAATAGAACATATCAGATATGAATAAAATCAATTCTAACCGAATGGCACATTCCTCAACAATGGCAGTACAGAGACAACCAATCCGACCCGGTGTAGAATACACATCCTCATTAGGCCTACCAATGGGTCCCAAATCAACTCTGGTCATCAACAAATAGATAAATAACCCTTTGAAGTTCCACAATGACCTAACCATAACACATACCATCATCTGACTAACTTGGACACATTTTCACAGTCCACAACCATGAAACAATCTGCTCCAGAGAATTCCTAGTCTCCAAATCCATAGAACACACGAATCACCATATCTGATCCCGACTCCACCACCTGAATGTCTAATACATCTCTCATACAAGATCAACCCACGAGGAATACTTCTCCAATTATTTTTTTCCATATAGCAACATCTGAAAATCAGTAGTCGATCAACCAGGAGAGTGCCGCAATACCAATGAAGCATCTGCAAGCCATAGCACAGTACGCTTCAAAAATGTACACTCTCCTTAAGTAATACCAAATAGTAATATCACTCACCTAGTCATCTGAAACCGTCTATGTTACTTAAGAATTCATGACCTTCCCTTCAAAACTGAATCGTGACCTTACACATGCGAATCTCTATCCCCCACAGTACACCGGATCCATCATCCCATCATATGAAAAGCATGAGAATCTCATTAATAACTCTGAGTCACACCAAACTACATACTCAATCAGTCAGAAACCTTCCATTTGATCTCATCCAGGAGAAAATCCCAATACGTAACATGTTCCACACAATTGTAGGAAATATACACCTCGAACCGTGGTAGAAACCATTGAGAACACTTTGGAACCCATTTGTACATAACCAAGTCATCAAAATTGAATCACCCTAACTCAACCAAGCCGCGCAGGTCACCAACATCACAAGGGCATTGCCACCAAAACACCTGTAGAGACTCACCACATCATAAGAACCAAAAGAGCCAATCATATCTATTACCATTCTGATCCAACCCATTACCAAGTTGTCCTAGTTCTCCGAGTTACTCCCAAATCGCCTTTAAATTGATACTTTTTCTTGATAGAACACTATGATCCTTAACCAAAACACACCCCACGAACTCTAGCATAGAACCACACCGCCCTAAGGCTCATAAGCTGCTGAATTTCCTTTTAAGCACCCCAAAAGTACCACAACCGAGATACCCACACTGAAGAGACATTCCGTGAATCTAAAGCTGCTTCATTCACCTCCTTGATACTGAAGTGTATAATATACAATGATATAAAAATGCCACAACTCTCGACACCATCTAACTTAAATCTCAAATTAGCCATATACAAATTCAAAAAATTCTCAATCGATACACATAAATCTTGAATCCATTAGAACTTCCTCGAGTCATCCACTCAGCTCAAATCTCAATTACACCGCACAAACGGTCAAACAAACTTTGCCCCATTAGCACAATAACATCTGAAGAAGTAATCCACACCTCTAAGAAATCGAGTAAATTCCTACTCCATGCACACTACATCTTTCACAATTAACCACTCAATAATTCCATGATTTCCATATACCAATAGAGTGTAATACAACTTGTATCCAGAATTTCCCTTACTCGAGTCATCCTCGATCTCAACCTTTGTAAGTCATAACTGATTCACAAGTATGCCTTAATCCGAAACTAATACAACACATAACCGTGCCATAAACTCGCCGATAGCATATTCCCCCACTTGGCTCAAAGTCATAGAACAAAACACTCAATAACCTGTAACACCCATACTCTATTACTACCATAATCCCGCACTGAAGCTCAACTCAATCCTTCATAAGTTTATGTAACACAAACCATCTAATACCTCAAATCATCTGCAAATCTCGCATTCATCCTCGTTACGGTCAGGTCAACTATTACAACCGGTCCAACTCAAATCGCACAAATATAACCCACTGGTGGAAAAGAAAGCCTTCACACAGCATCGTAAAAATCATATATCCGTAGATTACCTCACATGTTATAACCCACCTCCTGAGCCTCAAACTGACATCTCTTTATACTCTTTCACAGCCACAACTACTACGCAATCACTTAATCTTCCTGAGTCTAAACCCATCAACAAGACATGAAAATCTACTTTGTTCCACAATTAAACAACATGAAAAATCTTTCAACATACTCATAACTCGAGACTATACGTCAGATTAAGACAAAAATGAAGCACCCAATAGTCCTTTTCACGTCCCAAGAAAACCCTTCTCGTCGCGTTCAACCCTCTGAACACATCTCACGGTCACGTCATACTCATCATATAGCCATCCAATCACTCAACGACCACAAATTCCACTAATAGGGACATTGTCGGACATATAAGTCCAAAAGCAAGTGCTCACATAACCAAAATCTCCATGCTCAAGCTACAGTCAAAACTCGGCCTCAAGTCCTCCAGGTTGGCCCATCATCAACACACAAAAATCACATCTCGCACCTCATCCATGGAATCACAAGCCGCCGGTGCACAGCTGATACAGAGCACTCACATGCACATACGAATGCGTGGAAGGAATTCAAAGAGTTAGGCTTCAAGATGAATCAATACCGCACGATAAGGGAAGAAAGATGGGAAGTTTATCCTAAATGCCCTGTAGCCTCTCGAAGATAGGTATGGACGTCATCGTACTGACCCGCAACACTCTACTAGACACTTGCTCATGACTTTTAGAACCTATGAACCTAGAGCTCTGATACCATCTTGTCACGACCCAAATCCAACAAGTCATGATGGCACCTAAACCAGCTCGCTAGGTAAGCCAGTTAACCTCTATCCAATTCTAGTGAAATTCGATAAGACAATTAAGTAAAAGAAAATATCTAATCTTATACATTTCCCAAGGACTGGGAGTACGAATCACGAAATGCTAAGATTAGAGTTTACAAACCTGATATAAATAAATACATCATCTGTTTGAAATGTACATAAACAGATCTTTATGAACATAAGGCTACCATGAATAAGAGGAAGCTACAACCGTAACGCATGTACGTCTTCAAATCTAGCTCCAGTCGAAAACAGCAACATCAACATCCAACATCTGCACGCAAGGTACAGAAGTGTAGTATAAGTACAACCGACCCCATGTACTGTGAGCACGTGATTTTTGCCCTAAGCAATAATTCCCAAATTTTTTTTTTCAAACAAAACAATTTCTTTAGTATTTCGTAATTTTTCGTGAAGTTTGTGTTATTTTCTGGTAATTGTTTGCATTTATTTGTGCATTTTAATTCATATAAAAAAATATAAAAAAAAATAAAAATACTTGGCGTTTGCATTTAGACTTCAATTTCACATTTGTAGGATTAATTAATAGTTGAGTTATTTTTAGGAAGAGGAAAATAACAAAATGGTCCTTTTTGCATTTTTAGTTTTAATGTGTTTTAGTTTACATTTTAATTTAGCATTTAATCAAATCAAAATATAAAATTGAAAATCAGAAATTGAGCTGAACAAAAACAAATAAAAAAAAGGAAAAAGAAAAAAAGGCATTAAAAGAGGATTGATTAATATAGAACCCAAATTGGGCCATTTCAGTCAAATTAATCAGCCCAAAAGAAAGATTTCTCTCCCAAACCCGGTCTCCCAGTCCAAGCCCAAATCACCCCAACCCGGTCCAGCCTCCACACCCTACCAAAACGACCCCGTTTTCCCCAATTTAATCACAACCCTCGATCCTTTTGATCCAACGGACGAGAACTGCCTAGGTTTTGTGGTATAAATATGTCCTAACACTACCCTACCCCCCTCAGACCCCCTCACCCTCCCGTCTCTCTCACCTGTTCATCAGAGACGCCTAACCTCGCCGTCCTCCGCCGCCTGCCGCCGGCCGGAAATCGCCTCCGCCGGCGGCGATCATCCAAATCACCTGAAAATTACACCACTTCTTCATCTCATCTTCCTTGTCACGATTCTAGCCTTATTTCTCCTCGAATCCCACCCCAAAGCTTCGAATATTAGATCGAAGTTTTCCGGCCATGACACAACTCCGTCCAAACCACCCGAAATTAACACCACATAACTGCCTTCACCTCCCCGTTCCATATCTGCCATCGGTTTCTCTCAAACATCACCCAAACGTCTCAAATAATTCAAACCCTAGCGCCGCAACCGCCGTGTACGGCGGAGCCGTCCCCAAATCCTCCCAAAATCGATACCCCTTTAACCACCAGACCTCCCTCATCATTAACTCATACTTAGAAACCTTCGAATCTGCCCGAAACATTACAAACTCTGAATCCCAAAATTCCGGCAGAACCCTAACTCAGAAAATCTTGGGGATTTTGGACCGTAATTTCCCTAATCACGTGTTTTCTTTTGAAAACACACGATTAGGGATGTTACGTGTCAAGAATCCCGGAGGATTTAAACAACAATAGCTGGTCAGAGTTCGCCCCATAGTCAGTCAAGTGCTCAAAATTAGTAAGTTCTGATCGATGCTGTTCTGATTCTGTATGCTCTTGTTCAAACCTGTTTTGATAATCTTTAACTCTTTAGGGCACTTTTGATTTCAATTTTTCTTCAGTATTTGAGCCTTTACTGTTGTTATTGGTTAGTAGTAATCAATTAGTTTAGTTTAGTTTAATTCAGTAATTGCACTAGTAATTCCATGTTCAGGATCTAGCTTAAGTTTTGTTCTTCATGTCAATGCTGTTCCTAGTAGTCATATACGTATAAGTGGTCTGATTTTAGGTTCAGTTAGTCGACTCCTAATTGTTTACTGCAATTTGATTTTAATTGTTCCAACCTCTTGAGTAGCTAATTTGTCTAGTTTGATTAGCCCTAGAAATAGATTGCTTGGTTATAGTTAATGGACTGGTTTAACTTGGTCAGTAATTTCAGGGGATTCAAAGGGTAGTTTAGGCATGGAAAAGGGTAGTTTCATTAAGATTGGTAATTATTGAATTAAAGTAAGGGTAGAATGGGAATTGTAATGGGTGTAGAACCTTCTAGGTTGGACTATAGTGCATATTTCAGTAAACTAGGGTAGTTACTTGTGTGACAAGTCAGAAAATAAAGGATAAAAATAGAATTAAAATAGAGACCAATGGGGTAAAGGGAAAATCTGAAAATTGGACCTAAGTTCACCTATAAATAGGCATTCATTTGCCTTGATTCAGAAGTTTTTGGGGGAGCCTCACAAAAATCCCCTTCGATTCCTCACAAGTTTCAGATCTGAAATTTGAAATCCAACTCCTTTAGATCTCAGTCTTCTCAAATTTCCAGAAAAACAACAGAAAATCAAAAAAAAACAATACTGTTTCATTAATTTCTCCTTAGCTCACTTTCAGATTCCAGTCCCTAATCCAATTTTCTAGCTCGTTAAGGATCAGAAGTAACTTGAACTCACCTGATTTTGCTCAACATTGATATTTACAAGTTGTTCGAGTCAGATGTGCATGAGATTTGCTTAGTTCGAGTTGATTGTTGGTTGTTTACTGGTTGTATTAGTGTTGGGTTCATTTCTGGCTATTTGGTGCTATTTTGGGTTGATCTG
Source organism: Nicotiana attenuata (assembly GCF_001879085.1). Classification (NCBI taxonomy): domain Eukaryota; kingdom Viridiplantae; phylum Streptophyta; class Magnoliopsida; order Solanales; family Solanaceae; genus Nicotiana; species Nicotiana attenuata. The sequence goes on from NW_017671856.1 coordinate 77,612, forward strand.
TGGAGTCTGCTTGGTTTTTCAACTTATCCTGAACTGCTGAATACTTTCTGGGCTATTATACTCATTTATTGATTGCTGCTGGGTTTTAAACACGTTCCTGAACTACTGCTGGGAATTGTTACTGCTGCTGACTTCTTCCTTTTCTGTTTGATTCACTCTTCAGGTACACGTTAGAAAAGAAACGAGCATGTTCACATTTTCTGCGTCACACTACGTGTTCATTTGAACTGTGTATATTAACAGTTAGAAATATGTTAGTTAGTGTATATGTGTCTGATATAATTCCGGTTTGGTATGCACTTAATTGGACTGATTTGGACAGTTAAATTTGTGGTTACTTAGCTGTAGTCTTAGCATAGCTAGTACTTGCTTTGGTTTAGCATATTTCTGTTTAAAATTAAAATTCAGAAGTAGTTTAAACCTGCAATTAAGTTAAAATCAATGTGATGGCACATCGAGTTCAATTTTAAGCTGAACGTGCGTCTTGAACAACTTCGTAACGCAGTAGTTGATATAAGCAGATTAGTTATTAATGTCGAGGCATGCATTTCCTTGAGTTCATTGTTTCAATGTAAGCATTGACAATTCTAAGTCAGTAGTTAATATTAGTGGTTCACTTGAATTAAGTATGCAATATCAATTTGACTGATTTGAACAGCTAAGAAGTCACTGGTAGGTAAATAAATAAAGTAATTAGGCTGTGACATTAAATCCAACGCTGTTATGAAATCTGGGTTGTTTTGAGCTTGCAAATTGTTAGGCCCATTTGTTAACTTTTGGGGCTGAAATCAAATCGTGTGAGACCCCACGAATCTGTTGGGTTATGTATTCTTCCTGGGCTAAGCTTGAGGCATAAAGGAAACTAGTGAAGTTCTTATAAAAGTCACGGACCCAAGAGGATAGTAGCTTTTGAACAATAATAATTAATTAGGGCTTCTTCTTTTATTATTAGAGACAAATAAAAGTAGAAAATTATAGATTGCTTTAGGTTTGCCTTTAAATAATAAACAAGGTGAGCCTCGCCGAATAAAATGCAGGGCCCTCAATATATGTCATATAGAATACTTAGAATCCGGGCGGACCGTTTAGCGAATTTCACGGTCTTCCTCAAAGATAATAAACGCGTAGTTGCTTTAGGCGCGTATTTTAATAATATTACTTTCCTAAATGTGGGTGCACATTTATGTGACCCAAATCCAAATCTCAACGAAGTTGAAATGTGTTGACAATTACGGGTGCACTGGTGCGACGTGGTTCGAGACGCATTTTCACGACGTTGCAATTCTTATTAAAAATAACAATAAAAACGGTTTACTACTAAAAGGCATATAGGTTAGAATGTGTTTTAAAATCAGATAAAAGCAAATACAACAGTTGAGCGACCGTGCTAGAACCACGGAATCCGAGAATGCCTAATACCTTCTCCCGGGTTAACAGAATTCCTTACTCGGAGTTCTGGTTCGCGGACTGTTAACAGAGTCATAATTTCCTCGGATCGGGATTCAACCGGTGACTTGCGACACCATTAATCTCCCAAGTGGCGACTCTGAATCTTTTAAATAAATCCGTCGATTGTCACTTCAAGTGGAAAAACTCCTTTACACTCTCCCGGGGGTGTAGGTAAAGAGGAGGTGTGACGGCTCTGGCGACTCTGCTGGGGACGAGAACCCAGAACTTTGGTTCAGGGTTCAGAATTCGAGCTTAGATATATTGTTGTATTTGGCTTTATCTGATTTTCCTACATGTTTCATGCTAAATGTGCAAAATGTTGCTTTTTACCGCTTTGATATTATCTGGATTGTATATAAACTGTGGCGAAACCCTTCTCTTCTCACCTCCGGGGATGTGCTCACTGGTGGAGACTCCCTATTCCGTTAGTGTCAATACCCTGAAATAAGAAAGAGGCTAGACAAGTTACTAAGCCGGATGGCCTTCTGGTTCCCGGTACGTAGCCCCCTCCTCGACTCGAGTTGTCCGCTCGGGTACACAGTCTAGAACACATACCCAGGTTATGAACCTAGAAGAACTTGACTTCATGCCGGATCCCTAGTAGGAACGCTTATTTGCATCACGTGCATTTTGACTTAGGGGACTCAACACAGGGGTTGGGTCCGTCTAGGACAGGTGTACCCGGAATAATGGACCATTCTGCTGCATCCTATTTGTGCATTTATCTGTTTAGGACCTACATGCTGACCGGCTTTGAATATTTGGAAAAAGTGGAAAAACCAAAGAGAGAATAGCAGTGTAGAGAGTTAAGTCCCTATATTAGAAGAAAAAACCAATGTCCAAGTAATGCCAAAATGCTACCGAATTTTTGAGAAAATAAAAAAAAGAGAAAAGTTCTTTTTAGTTTGCCAATGGAAAAGAAAAACAAAAAGAGTTTTATTTTCCAATTAGTTTATTTTATTTGCCGCTGAAAAGATTATAAAAAAAAGAATCCTGCTTTCAGAAATAGTGAATTTGCCAATAAAAAACAAAAACAACAAGAAAGAAGAGAGTCTTGTTTTCAAAATTAGTTAGTTTTAATGGCCCGAACTACGCTGGTTTGATTCTCACCGGACGTGAGATACGTAGGCAACCCTCATCGGGTCCAACCTCCCCTTTTGCAAAAATAGCCAAAATGCCAAAATTTAAATTTCGTCATGAATAAGTCGGGTGCCGCCATTCTTGTTTAAACTAAGCCGAATGTCCCCAAAAGGGCGCCGGAAGGCTGTTTTTGCAAGAACAGCCACCCTGAGTCAGTTCAACGGTTAACAGACATAGCCTTAAAATCTTCTCCACGAAGTGCTGAAAGGCCGTAACTGCAAAACCGGCCGTTTGTTTTAAAATTGGAAATTTGAACAAAATAGTGTCATTTTTTTTTCTTTTCCTTTTAGGTCAAAATAAATGATTAAATCACCTTAATAAATGTGCAGGATGAGCACGACGCAAAATGAATTATTTTCAATCATGCATAAAATCCCTTTGGAGTTACGTCTATGGTGGAACGATTTAGGCGGAGAAGGGCAAGATGCAGTCAAGAAACATTTAAAAGGGCTTACCGGTTTGCTCGATATTGCGCCTCAGGGAGATATTATTAGAGCACTGGTGACATGTTGGGACCCAGCACATAATGTGTTCCATTTTTCGGACTTTGAGTTTACCCCGACATTAGAGGAAATAGCTGGCTACATTGGAAAGGATGAGGTTCCGTTGAGGCACAAATATTTGGTTGCCCCCAAAGTTGTAGCCGTGTACAGATTTCTAGACTCTTTGAAGATAGTCAGAGCCGTCCATAACACAGATCTGGCAAATGGCTTTTGTACTCTGAGCTTCATATATCATCGATATGGCCATATTGGGGGGTTCAACAACCCAGAAAGTAAGATATGTAGCAAAGGAAACCGCCAAAAGTGGGAAGAGCATCGACGTTTCGCCTTCATGGTAGCTATCCTGGGGCTTCTGGTATTTCCAAGAAAGGATGGGAACATTGACATAAAAATAGCTGGGGTCGTCAGCACATTAATTACTCAAGCCAAAAGTACACTGGCACCTATGATATTGGCCGACATCTTCCGTGCTCTTACAGCTTGCAAGGCCGGAAAAGCTTTCTTCGAAGGGTGCAGTCTATTGTTGCAAATGTGGATGATCGAGCATCTGTGTCATCGCCCTCAGTTTTTGAGCTATGGGTCTCCAGAAAAAGCATGCGTAGAAGAGTTTTACACGAGGATCAAAGGGGTTGACTTGCCAGAAGGAGTCACAGGTTGGAAAATATATTTTCGGTCCCTCACCGCTAGCCAAATAGAGTGGACACTGGGATGGTTACCCGTTGATGAAATCGTATACATGCCGGCAGCCCGACCACATTTCCTTCTGATGGGGCTTAGAAGCATTCAGCCTTACGCACCGTATCGAGTGCTGAGGCAGCTGGGGAGATGCCAAATTGTACCTAAGGATGATGATCTCAGTTTGCAAGTGGTTGAGATTGGCCCTGATGGCCAGTTTCCTGAAGCAATGGTCCGCCAGGTTTGGAGCGAATGTCAATATTTGGCGGCAAACACTTGTGTTCGAGATCGAGCCAAAGGAGAAGTGTCTCCTGATTATCAGGCTTGGTATAGAAGGGACGTCGCATTCGGAAGACCGGCCAAACGACCTCACATCCAGGAAATGAAGTTAGAGGCCGATAATCCGGTCAGAAGTGCCAAAGATGCAAAGCTTATAGCAAATCTAAGGCAAAAGGTGAACGACTACAGCTTCGATCGCACCAAGGCAGAAAAGGAATTAGCTGGGGTCCAGAAACAATTGGCTAAAAATGCAGAAGAACGGGCCCGCATGGTTAAACAGTTAAAAGGAAAATATGACACTGAGGTCACAGAATTAAAGAAAAAGGTTATTGCCACAGAAAACCGTATGATTAAGCAGGCAAAAGAATTCAAAGTCGAAAGAGAACAGTGCTACATGGCACTGGCACAGTCAGAAATGGACTTGCAACAACTCCGGGAACAAAGCGAAGCGGATGAGCGAACTTTGGAGGCCAGGGCCCAACAGATAGGGCGGTTGCTTCAAGAGAAAGGAAGAATCCGAGAAAGAATCTTAACCATTGCTCATTCCATTACTAGGAAATGTCAAATGTGCGAGAACATGACCCGTATCACCTTCCTGGCATCAGTGATGACATTTGTGAAGCAGATAATGAACGACCTAGACAGACTTCAAGGGGAACTTGCATATAGGCCCGCGGCGAGACCGAATGATGTCCCGCGGGCACCCGGAGCTTTAATGTATTCGTAATTGTCTTTGAGTCTACACTCTTTCTTCTACTAAGAAAAGTTTGTCTTTCGAGTCTGTATTTCTTTCTTGAGTTAGGTCATTTGGGTTTGTCATTCTTTTACCATAGTCAGTGGATTGAGTCTGCATTTTGTTTGAATTAGAATAGGGATGATGGAGTTTGTAGTTCTTAGAGTCTGTTAGTTGTCTTGAGTCTTTATAATAGACAAGTTTGCTATCAATAAAATTGAAATTGCCAAAAATATCGTGCTCTTACTTTGCATTTATTTTTACGAACTACGCTTGGTCTGATTCACGCGGGGTCGTGATACGTAGGCAATCTCCATAGGATTCGACCGTTTCTAAATAAATAAAAGGGAAAACCAGAAAAGAATGGTACAAACAGGGGAAAAATCGAATGAAAGAAACCCAACAAAGGGAGAGCAAAACAAAGTGAAAAGATAAGAGTGGGAACTAATTGGCAAGAAAAGAAATGAAAGCCGGGATGACGCATGTGAATAGAGGCATAATAGAGACGTTTGACTGCTTAGGGACATCCACCCATCAATGTGCGGTTATCTATTTGTTAATGCCCTAACCGCTAACCAAGTTGTTGTTGATGAGTCCAGATAGGTGTTTAAGCTGACTGGCATTCTGGCAACCCATCCTTACAACACCCGCTCCAAGGACAAGTCAAACATGACCAATCAGGATTTGGAAGCGAGCATTGTTGACCCATCCAGAGAGGAGGAGGCAGTGGACGTTAACATAATCAGAGAAGAGATGTATAAACTAAAGCAACAAATGGCCGAAATGTACCAGGCCTGGTCGAAGGGACATCCACCACCACTCTATCCTGCCAACCCCAATTACCTCCCACCACCAGCTCAACCCCAAGATCCTCCCACAGTGAACTCATCTCCCGCTATCCCGACGTACCAGCAATACTACGGAACCACCTCTCAGACACCGCCGCCACCACCACCCAAACAAATTCCATGTCCTCCACCACCAATTGCTCCAGTATTTGTGGCACCTCCACCTGCCACATTGCAAAGATCTTCCAGTGAGCCATTGTTTCCAACTCACGACAGCCAGTACTACCCTCCCGAGCCTACATTCAAAGCTCCTGAGCCATATTCCTACACTCCTCGCTTTGAGCTCCCGGTGGAAACTGATAAGCCGCCTAAGGACCCGGAACAGGAAGAGATGTTTCGAAAAGTAAAAAGCCTGGAGCAATCCTTCAGGAACATGCAAGGATTGGGTGGCCAAGTCAGTGTGGCCTACAAAGATTTGTGCTTGTTTCCCGATGTCCAGCTGCCAGCGGGGTTCAAATTACCAAAGTTTGATTTGTATGATGGCCATGGTGATCCGGTGGCCCACCTGAGGGGATTCTGCAGCAAGATGAGGGGAGCTGGGGGAAAAGATGAGCTGTTAATGGCTTACTTTAGTCAAAGCTTAAGTGGAGCAGCGTTAGAATGGTATACACGACAAGATCATGCTCGGTGGTACACATGGGACGACCTGGCTCAAGCATTTGCATGTCATTTTCAATACAACCTCGAAATTGTCTCGGACCGTCTGTCATTGACCAAAATCGAGAAGAAGCCCGGAGAAAGCTTTAGAGAGTACGGTTTCCGTTGGAGAGAACAGGCAGCAAGAGTTGATCCTCCGATGAAAGAGAATGAGATGGTTGATTATTTCCTTCAGGCTTTGGAGCCAACCTACTATGGTCATCTGGTGTCCGCAGTGGGGAAAAATTTCAATGAGGTCGTAAAGATGGGAAGCATGGTGGAAGAGGGTCTCAAGTCTAACAAAATTATGAGCTATTCAGCACTCAAAGCAACTACGCAGGCATTCAAAGCGGCACCGGAGGTGTATTGCGAAAGAAAAAGAAAGAAGAAGTGGCAGTGGTGGAATCAAGGGTCTGGTCCAGGAGTCTGTCACCATATTATCACCAACCTCGCCCTCACCCCCAAGCTTACCCACATACTCCATATGGCCCACCACAGCATTACTACCCACCTCCTACTCCCCATTTCTCCGTCCATCATGCCCAGACATACCCCCAACCCCCTACCCATGCACAATGGCGCGCACCTACTCCCCAAAATACTTGCCCATCTCAAAACACCTACCCACCCCCAAGAACCAACAAAAATGCCGCTGGAACCAGTTACCGACCTAACCCCGCATTTAAAAATGATAGGTTGCAGAAGAAGAAGACTTTTACTCCCTTGGGTGAATCTTATACCAGCTTGTACCACAGATTAAGGCAGTTAGGCATGTTGAACCCGATCGAATCCAAATTACCAAACCCTCCCCCAAGGAACCTGGACCATTCAGTAAGCTGTGAGTATTGCTCTGGAGCACCTGGACATGACACATAGAAATGTTAGCATCTGAAAACCGCCATTCAGGAACTCATTGATACACAGAGAATTGAGGTGCAGGCTCCGGAGACTCCCAATATCACGCAGAATCCGCTACCAATTCATCATGAGGCTCACATGATCGAGTTAGTGCAGAAGGGAGAATGCAAGAAGCCGTCACAAACTGTGATGATGATTAAGGCAAGTGAAGCTAAAGCAAATGAGAATTTGGTCGATGGGAAAACCCTGGTCGCAGTGGACCGGACAGTCAGAAAACCAGTGATGATATAATAGAACCAGAGCCTGTTAAGGTGACAATACCAGGAGCAGTTGTTAAGCCTGTTTTGGTTGTAAAAGGCGCTCGAACAGAGCCAGTTATCATTAAACCAGTGACCCAGTTGCCTGTGGTTAGTGAGAAAGCTGTCCCGTGGAACTATGACAGAGTGACTGTGATGTACCAAGGAAAGGAAGTTAAAGAAGAAGTGTGTGAAACTCATGGGTTGACTAGATCAGGGAGGTGCTTTGTCCCTGAAGAATTGAGAAGGGTTAAAGCAGCTAAAGACAATCTGGCACCGACAAAGAGGGCTGTTACTGAAGAAGAAGCTGAAGAGTTCCTGAAAAAGATGAAGGCTCAGGACTATTCGATTGTGGAACAATTGAGAAAAACCCCGGCACAGATCTCACTATTGTCCTTACTGATCCATTCGGATGAACACAGCCGGGCATTGATGAAGATTCTAAACGAAGCTCATGTGCCAGATAAAATCACTGTGAATCATCTTGAGAAGATTGCAAACAAAATTTTTGAGGTGAACAGGGTAACATTTTCTGATGATGAGTTGCCATTGGAAGGAACCGAACATAATAGAGCTCTGTATCTCACAGTGAAGTGTGAAAATTCTGTGGTAACTAGGGTGCTAATTGATAATGGGTCTAGTGCAAACATTTGCCCTCTTTCCACCCTAGAAAAGTTGAAAGTTGACAAGGAAAGAATTCATAAAAATAGTATCTGTGTAAGGGGATTTGACGGCGGAGGGAAAGACACAGTGGGAGATATTGTATTGGAGCTAACAATAGGACCTGTGGAGTTCACTATGGAGTTTCAAGTGCTTGATGTCAGCGTTTCCTACAATCTTTTATTGGGACGGCCTTGGATTCATGCCGCAAAGGCGGTACCGTCTACTGTGCATCAAATGGTTAAATTTGAATGGGATCGGCAGGAGATCGTGGTCCATGGAGAGGACAATTCTTGTAATGCTATTACATCCTTCGAGGAAGTTGAAAATGACAAAGGCCCGTGGGTGTACCAAGTTATGGACGCAGTGTCAGTTGATAAAATCTCGAAAGGGGAGTGTGTTCCTATGCCCAAGATAGCTGCCGCATCTGTTATGGTAGCTTCAGAGATGATAAGAAATGGATTCTTGCCCGAAAAGGGGTTGGGTGCTTCACTACAGGGAATCATACAACCAGTGTCGCTTCCTGGAAATCTGGACACTTTCGGGCTAGGTTTCAAACCCACTGCTGCTGACATAAGAAGAGCCAAAAAGATGAAAAAGAGAGTGTGGACCCTACCAAAACCCATTCCTCGCCTTTCCCGTTCCTTCGTCCGGCCTGGTACTAAACAACGCCCAGCAACAGCACTACCAAATTCCATGGTGATAGAACCTGACAAAGAGTTGATCGAAAAGTTTGAAAGGGTGTTCGATGAAGTGAATATGGTAGAGCCAGGTGAAGGTCCAAGTAAAGTCGATGTGCAGTTCGTGGGGTCTCAGGCCAAGCTCAATAACTGGGAAGCTACTCCTCTTCCAACTCGGAAGGAGTCGTGGTAGTTAGCTTTGGATTTTCCTTTGAGTATTAGTTCTGGATTATTTCCAGGGTTGTAATTCAGATTTCTATGTTCCGTCCATTTGGATGAGTTAAACTTTGTTATTTTACAATTTTAATGAAATGCAATTTCCTTCTCTCTTCACTCCTGATAGCCTTTATTTTGTTTTCTTTTCTCTCTTGTACAGTTCCTTTTATGCTGGTTTCAATGATGTGTCATGCATGAGGAGTTTCCGGCCTAGTCTTGAGATTCCATATGAAATAGTAATACAAGAAATTGAGTGTGATGGCGAGGGTGAATACGATGACGAGGAAGCTTTGGAAGAAATCAGTAAAGAGTTATATCAATTTGAGCAAAAACCCAAGCCTAACTTGAATGACACAGAGGCAATCAATCTAGGGGATCAGGAAAATGTTCGAGAAACAAAAATAAGTGTCCATTTGGAAGCCCCGCTCAGAGAGGAGATAATTAAATTGTTGTGTGAGTACAAAGATGTGTTTGCATGGTCATATGATGATATGCCGGGTCTAAGCACCGATCTGGTAGTCCACAAATTGCCCATCCATCCGGAATGCCCTCCTGTCAAGCAGAAGTTGAGGAAATTCAAAACAGATATCAGTGTGAAAATTAAGGAAGAGGTTACTAAGCAATTTGAGGCGAAGGTTATACGGGTTACTCGGTATCCTACCTGGTTAGCTAATGGTGCCAGTGCCAAAGAAGGATAGGAAGACCAGAGTATGTGTTGATTACCGTGATCTCAATAAGGCGAGCCCGAAGGACAACTTCCTACTCCCAAACATCCATATATTGATTGAATATTGTGCCAAACATGAGATTGGTTCCTTCGTGGATTGTTATGCGGGCTATCACCAGATTTTGATGGATGAGGAGGATGCGGAAAAGACAGCATTCATCACGCCTTGGGGAACGTATTGCTACAGGGTCATGCCATTTGGTTTGAAGAACGCAGGGGCAACGTATATGAGGGCAATGACTACCATGTTCCATGACATGATACATCAGGAAATTGAGGTCTATGTGGACGACGTGATCATAAAGTCGAGGAAACAATGTGACCATGTTCGGGATTTGAGGAAATTCTTCCAGAGACTCCGCAGGTACAACCTCAAGCTTAATCCAGCAAAGTGTGCATTTGGAGTCCCGTCGGGGAAGTTGTTGGGATTTGTGGTGAGTCGGCGTGGTATTGAATTAGACCCGTCTAAGATTAAAGCCATCCAGGAGCTACCGCCACCAAGGAACAAGAAGGATGTGATGAGTTTGCTTGGCAGGTTGAACTACATCAGCAGGTTCATTGCTCAGCTTACAACTACTTGTGAGCCCATTTTCAAGCTGCTAAAGAAAGATGCTGCGGTCAGATGGACAGACGAATGTCAGGTAGCATTTGACAAGATTAAGAAGTATTTGGCTAGTCCACCTGTGTTGGTCCCGCCAGAGCCAGGAAGGCCCTTGATCCTTTACCTGACTGTGTTGGACAATTCTTTTGGTTGTGTACTGGGGCAGCATGACATCACAGGAAGGAAAGAGCAGGCGATTTACTACCTCAGCAAGAAGTTCACATCATATGAGGTAAAATACACTCAACTCGAGAGGACGTGTTGTGCTTTAACCTGGGTAGCGCAAAAGTTGAAACATTACTTGTCAGCCTATACCACCTTTCTCATCTCTCGGCTGGACCCGTTGAAGTACATTTTTCAGAAGCCCATGCCCACAGGGAGGCTGGCGAAATGGCAAATCTTGCTTGGAGTTTGATATTGTCTACGTGACCCGAACTGCAATGAAAGCACAAGCGCTGGATGATCATTTGGCCGAGAATCCAGTTGATGATGAATATGAACCTTTGAAAACATACTTCCCTGACGAGGAGATAATGCATGTTGAAGAATTAGAACAAGTCGAGAAGCCAGGATGGAAACTGTTCTTTGATGGAGCTGCCAACGCCAAGGGTGTCGGGATAGGAGCAGTACTGATTTCTGAGACAGGGCAACACTACCCTGTCACTGCTCAACTTCGTTTCTATTGCACCAATAACATGGCTGAATACGAAGCATGTATCCTGGGATTGAGATTGGCTATAGACATGGGTGTCCAGGAAATCTTGGTCATGGGTGACTCGGATCTTCTTGTACACCAGATTCAGGGAGAGTGGGAGACACGAGATTTGAAGCTCATACCATACCGGCAGTGTTTGCATGAACTTCGTCAACGGTTTCAATCAATAGATTTCAAACACATTCCAAGGATGCACAATGAGGTTGCCGACGCTTTGGCCACTTTGGCGTCAATGTTGCATCATCCGGACAAGGCTTACGTGGATCCGTTACAGATTCAGGTTCGAGATCAGCATGCCTATTGTAATGTGGTGGAGGAAGAGTTTGATGGTGAGCCATGGTTCCATGATATAAAAGAATATCTCCGGATGGGAGTATACCCGACACAAGCTACAGGGGATCAAAAGAGAGCAATTCGACGCTTGGCAAGCGGATTTTTCTTCAGTGGAGGAGTGTTGTACAAGAGAACTCCAGATCTTGGGTTATTGAGATGCATAGATGCCAAACAGGCTACAGTTATCATGGCTGAGGTACATGCGGGAGTTTGTGGACCTCATATGAGTGGATATATATTGGCAAAGAAGATCCTCCGAGCAGGTTATTATTGGCTTACTATGGAACGGGACTGCATCAGCTTCGTGCGCAAATGTCATCAATGTCAGATACACGGAGATTTGATTCATTCTCCACCATCCGAATTGCACACAATGTCAGCACCATGGCCGTTCGTTGCCTGGGGAATGGATGTTATTGGTCCGATTGAGCCAGCAGCCTCAAATGGGCATAGATTCATTTTGGTAGCTATTGATTATTTCACCAAATGGGTGGAGGCAAAAACCTTCAAATCCGTGACTAAGAAGGCAGTTGTCGATTTCGTACATTCAAATATCATATGCCGGTTTGGGATCCCGAAGGTAATCATCACAGATAATGGTGCCAATCTCAATAGTCATTTGATGGCCGAGACATGTCAGCGGTTTAAGATCATGCACCGCAATTCCACTCCATATCGTCTGAAGGCAAATGGGGCAGTCGAGGCAGCTAACAAGAATATCAAGAAAATACTTCGAAAAATGGTAGAAGGGTCAAGGCAATGGCATGAAAAGTTACCTTTTGCTTTGTTAGGCTATCGCACTACTGTCCGCACTTCAGTAGGAGCGACTCCCTACTCATTGGTGTATGGAACCGAAGCAGAATACCCGCAGAGGTTGAAATCCCATCCCTCCGAATCATCGCAGAGGCAGAGATTGATGATGATGAATGGGTTAAAGCCCGCCTGGAACAACTAAGTTTGATTGATGAGAAGCGACTGGTAGTAGTGTGTCATGGTCAATTGTACCAACGAAGAATGGCAAGAGCATATAACAAGAAAGTGCATCCGCGGAAGTTCGAAGTAGGACAGTTGGTGCTCAGGCGTATCCTACCTCATTGGGCTGAGGCAAAAGGAAAGTTCGCCCCAAACTGGCAAGGGCCATTTGTTGTAACCAGAGTTTTGTCCAATGGCGCTCTATATCTAACGGACGTGGAAGGAAAATGTGTAGAAATGGCCATCAATTCTGATGCAGTCAAGAGATATTATGTATGATTTTCTTTATCTTTGTGTCCCTGGTTGTATTTGGCATGTTTTGAGATTGAAATGATGAAGGCATTTTGTTCTGCTACCCAAACACTTTATCCTTTGTTATCCCTTTGAGCCTTATTATATTTCCTTTCGTATCCCTCTTTCGGAATCAATAACAAAACTCGAAAGCCCGAGCAAGGAAAGTCAGCGGAGAAACAAGAGAAAAACAGTCCAAAAGAAAAGAAAAGAAAAGAAAAGAAAAAGGAAAAGGAAAGAAAAGAAAAAAGAGAAAAGAAAAGAAAAGAAAAAGAAGAAAAAAGGAAAAGAAAATAAAAGAAAAGAGAAGGAAAAAAAAAGAAATGAAAAGAAAGAAAGGGAGAAGTAGAAGAAAAAAGATCGCCACAGTAAAGTAGTTCTATGCCTGAACTACGTTTGACTTGATCCCGAAAGGGTACGTAGGCAGCCTCACTGAGGTTCAGTCACAACAGAAGAAAAATCCAAGAATCCCCAAGAAAGAAACTGGGGCAGAAATTATGGTTGTCGCAAGGGATATGATTCCGAAAGTTGTAATGTTGAACCCACATTTGAATTATTTTGAACCTTTATACCTTTCTTTCTAAAACCCGTCCAAAAGCCACATTACGGTCCAAAGAAAGACCTTTTGATCAATTTCAAGAAATGTCAATACGGTTAGGGAAAGCGACTCATGTTGGAGACAACACTCTGGTGACAGAAGGAAAAGGATAAAATGAGAGAGTCTTATCGGTGAAAACCCTCACGGGCACCATAGGGCGAGGTGAGTTGAGAGAAATGAAAATGAGAGAGTCTTATTGGTGAAAACCCTCACGGGCACCATAGGGCGAGGTGAGTTGAGAGAAATGAAAATGAGAGAGTCTTATTGGTGAAAACCCTCACGGGCACCGTAAGGCGAGGTGAGTTTGAGAGATATTAAAATGAGAGAGTCTTATTGGTGAAAACCCTCACGGGCACTGTAAGGCGAAAGTGAGATCTTTCAGTTGGGCAAATGAAAGAAGTCTGTGGTTGAAAGTTGTTTGAAACATGGCAAAACAAGCAAGGTTTGGGTTTGGCGAGAATCGGGCGTGAAAGTATGGTACAACAAATATGGTGGTTGATAATTAATTGGTTGGACAGACTAGGCTGGAACCCAAAATGCATGGCATGATCAATGGAATCAGCCTTTCCGCTCAGATAAGTCCTATCCCTTTTCTCTTCATTACAACTCATTCGTTTTCAGAGTTTTTCTATCCTCAAAACCTCCGAGGTCATTGCATTTCATTCTCTTGAAGTCTGTCTATAAGATGCTTTAGTGTCAGTTCTATTCAAAAACAAAAGAAGGATGTCAAAGCTAATTACCAGCTTCCCAGTTAGATGGCACAACAAGGTGGGAACATGTCAAAAGAGAGTAAAACATGGAGGACCAATGAAAATCAGTGGAATAATCAGATGGTTGTGAGGGAGAAGCAAGGTTCACAAGAAGGGAACAGAAACACCAAACAGTAATACGAGGTAAAGCATGTGCGTCATCAAGGTCAGAGGGTTGAAAGTCAATTGGGAAATCGTGGCAAGTCAAAGCAAGTCCAAAGAAGCAAGTCAGAGCAAAGTCGGAAGCGGGAGCATGGCCAACAAGAATGCCAGCAGCTAACCACCATTTTACATTAACAAATTTTTCTTTGATTGAAACTGGGGCAGAAAATGTTTCTTTGTTTTGTCTATTTTTGTTGCAATCAGGCGCACACCTAGAGAACAAGGGAATACATTTCGAATTTCAGCAATCAGGCGCCCACCTGGAGAACAAGGGAATACATTTCAAATTTCAGCAATCAGGCGCCCACCTGGAGAACAAGGGAATACATTTCAAATTTCAGCAATCGGGCGCCCACCTGGAGAACAAGGGAAGTACAATTCAAAGTTTAGCTTCCAAATTTTTGGTAGTGTTTGGTAACGTAATGCGCCCGGCCACCAAACTGGGGCAGAAAATTCTTTTCTTTTGTTGTTTGTCTATCTTTGAAATCAGGAGCCCGCCTGGAGAACAGATGCACTTATTTTCAAGTTATTAGTAATCAGGAGCCCGCTTGGAGAACAGAGGCATTCATTTTCAAATTCAGCAGTCAGGCACCCACCTGGAGAACAAAGGAAGTATACTTCAGGTTTTAGCTTTCAAATTTGAGCAATATTTGGTAACATGATACGCCCAGCCACCAAACTGGGGTAGAAAATGTTTCTTTGTTTCGTCTATTTCTGTTGAAATCAGGCGCCCACCTGGAGAACAAGGGAATACATTTCAAGTTCAGCAATCAGGCGCCCACCTGGAGAACAAGGGAATACATTTCAAATTTCAGCAATCAGGCGCCCACCTGGAGAACAAGGGAATACATTTCAAGTTCAGCAATCAGGCGCCCACCTGGAGAACAAGGGAAACATTTCAAATTCAAGCACTCAGGAGCCCGCCTAGAGAATTGAGGCATTTATTTTCAAGTTTTTGGCAATCAGGAGCCCGCCTGGAGAACAGAGGCATTCATTTTCAGATTTTTTTTAGCAGTCAGGAGCCCACCTGGAGAACAAGGGAATATTTCAAGTTTCAGCAGTCAGGAGCCCGCCTGGAGAACAAGGGAATGCTTTTAAAGCGTCTGCAGTCAGGAGCCCACCTGGAAAAGGGACACATGTTTCAAGTAATCAAGCATCATTCGGAGGAATGGCAACAATATCGCCAATCACAATGCAAGACAACAGCAGGAATACCACCGGAAGATTACAGGATACAAGTTCAAGTTAGAAGACATAGATAGGACCCTTTTGTAATTCGTAGATCATAGCTTAGGCTAGCTTCTTTTTATTTTTACTCGGTGTAATAAGGAGGTCAGCGAGCAGTAGCAGCAGCAACAGCAATGAAAGCACAGCTCCTGGTAGTCCCAGCTACCAAACCCTCCAGAACTACACTGACCTGATTCATTTACAGCCAAGGATATGTAGGCAACCTTTGAAGCAGGGTTCGGTCAGACGGTTTTCAAAATGCTTCACACGGAGTATTCGAATGGGCAAAAATTGCTCGTTTCCGCTCACCTATCTTTGCACGGAAACTCGTCGTGTTCCCGAGCAAAGAGGGGCAGCGGTGAGCACGTGATTTTTGCCCTACATGAATTACTCCTAGAAATTCAAACAAAATGATTTCTTTCATTATGTTACAATTTTGTGGATTTTTGGTGACATTTTAGGTTAATTGACTGCATGTTATCTGCGCATTTTAATTAGTAAAAACACAAAAATACCTGGCATTTGCATTTAGGATTTAATTTCACATTTTAGGATTATTTAGTAGTAAAGTTACTTTAGAAAATTAAAGAAAATAGCAAAAAAATGGTTTTTTTTTCCAGCACCCCACTCAAAAATGGTTCTGGGCCATTTAATTAAGTTCTGCCCAACCCAAACACGCCCCAGGCCAGCCCAACCCACGTCCCAACCCGGTCCAGTCCCACACCCCACCCAAAACGACGTCGTTCCCTTTCTCTTTAATCTGGTCCGTCGATGTATCTCAATCCAACGGCCACGAACTGAGGAGTTATATGTATATAACTGTCCGAACTCATGCCCCCCCCCCTCAGACCCCCCCTATTCGTCTAAAAGACCAGCCGCCTTTATACCCACCATCCACCACCGCCCTCCGCCGCCTGCCGCCCGCCGGAAATCGCCTGCGGCGGCGGCCGGTCACCAAACGCCTCCAAAAACACACCACAGCGCCTCCTCCATCTCCTCATTCCCAATCTGGGATCAGTCTTCCTCAATGCCCTTCCCAACTCCTCGAATCTTCAAAATTACCGTCACCGTCTCCGCCGTGTCCGGCGGCGGTCACCCCAAACCGGTCCAAAATCACACCTCATGCTCCTCTCCTCCTCTCCTTTCCACATCCATGTCTATTTTCCCTCAAATATCACTCGAATTCCTCGAATTCCGATTCAAAGTTCCGCCCCGAAACCCTAATTTCTCCAAACAGTCCCAGATTAATACCATACACTCCCCTCACCCTCCTCTACCCAAATCCCTAAACCGTTGTCCCCAAATCCAACAGGCACTGATACAATTTCAAATCTAGGGTTGGAGAGGTTTGAACCTCTTCTGGGGTTTTGAAGGTTCGACTTGGCTCAGTTGATGTATTGTGTTTAGTAAAGTCCGAGTCAGTAAGTTCTTTCTTCTTTATTCAATTTTTTCCGTTTATGGTTGATTCTCTGCTCATGCTTTTGATTTTCTGTAGTTTAATCTTGTATGTGGATTGATTCTGTTCTCGTGATCTTGTGTGAATCAATGTTTGTCTCTACTAGTATCGGGCTAGTCGTTACTGATTAGTTTAGTTAGGCTTCATCCTTGTTTAGCCTTCTATTCGTTTTTAGGATTAATCTTGACTCAATTTTGATTCATATGCTTGATTTCAATTATTTGATCAATAGATGTTACTTTTAATTTGATTTTAACCTAGTTCATTTATCATTAATCCTTAGTTCACTGACCAGCCTAGGTAATGAGTGGAGTCAATGTGAATAATCTAGATTTTTGCTAACCATGGTCAATTATTGACCAATTATCAGGGTTGGAGGTTCAGGTCTGCTTGGTCAGTAATTTCAGGGGATTCAAAGGGTAGTTTAGGCATGGAAAAGGGTAGTTTCATTAAGTTTGGTAATTATTGAAGTAAAGTAAGGGTAGAATAGGAATTGTAATGGGTATAGAACCTTCTAGGATGGACTATAGTACAGATTTCAATAGAATAGGTGTAGTTACTTGTGTAACAAGTCAGAAAATAAAGGGTAAAAAATAGAATTAGAATAGGGACTAAGGGGTAAAAGGAAAATCTGAAATTGGACCCTAAGTTCACCTATAAATAGGCATTCATTTGCCTTGATTCACAAGTTTGGAGCCTCCAAAAGTTCCCCCAAAAGCTCCCTCTTGAATTTCAGGCCTGATTTTTAAAATTTAAGCTTGCAAAATCCAAAAACAGTAGATAATCGATGAAAAATCCAAAAATACATTACTATTCCACCAGATAATTCGAGCTAGTTTGAATTCTGATTGTTGAGATCTATTCTTCTAGTTTCGAGTTTCAGAGGTCCATTAATTTGATTCTAGAGCAATTTTCAAGTTGGATTGTTTGACTTTGGATAATTTCTGGTTCGTTGAGACTGTTATGGGTCAATTCAAGTGGATTTGAGATAGCTAATTGGGTGTCTAAAGTATTTCGGTATTACTGGGATTATTTGGTCTACCCCGTTTGATTTTCAAAACACTCCTGGGCTTTGAGTTTGATTCTGCATTGCTGCTGCCTCTCATTTCTGCTGCTGACATTCCTCTTTTCTCTATTATTTTACACTTCCAGGTACACATCTGAACCATGTATTGGTGTAGCTTTGACGTTGAAATGCTGAAATGAAATACATCATACATTGGCTTCCTGAAATCCATGTGTTCAAGCTGCCATAATGAAATAGATGATAGATGATTTGTATTTGTCTAGGTCTTCTTTTGATTTGTATTGACATTGTATAATTGGACTGAAACTGGGCTGTAGTGGACATATATTGGATGGGTGAGCTACGGGCTTGCGCGTGCTCGTTGGAACTGTTAGTAGTATGTTTGCGTTTAGTATAATAATATCGGGTAGCTACTTCATAAGGGTAAAAATGACGCGAATTAGGATTGGTTTCCTGGAAATGCTGGTTGGATAATCGTTGTTATCTGTAGGTTAGTTGATTTTAAAAGCACATTACTCATAAATCCAGGCTGAATCGCTGTCTATTAATTGAAGTTTAAGACTGGCGTATATAATCCTATAAGCATGAAGTCCAATTGATTCTTTGGTTTTAGTCTATTCACGTTTGATTGACATTGCCGTGTGCATTTAAAAGGAACAAGTTAACATGATAAGATAGGCTGCAAACATTGTTCGAAATAGTCATTGTTGTTTATACCAGATTTCAACGCATATTTGAATTTGTTCAAGATAGATTAACTGAAGTTTGCGGGCTTCAATTTGGTATTTGGCCCTAAAATGTCGGCCCGCCTCAAATTAAAGTGACGCTGGCTTCTGGGTGTGTCAATGGCCTAAGCGACCCAGGCCTTTAAAATGAAACCTGGACTGCTAATTTGTTCAGTTGCTAGGACCAATTGTTGGAGATTGAACTATGGAATTTTGGACCATTCACATGTACTAATTAATTAGGGTTCTTCTTTTAGAGACAACTTAAGCAAAAAATGTAGTTTGCTTTTAGGTTGGCCTTTGATAAAAAGTGAGATGAGCCTCGCTAATTAAAACACATAAATCGCGGGTCCCTCAATAAATGCTATAAAAGAAAATACTTAGAATTCGGGTGAACCGTTTAGCGAATTTCACGGTTTTCCCTAAAGATAATAAAAGCGTAGTTGCTTTAGGCGCATATTTTAATAATATTACCTTCCTGAGTGCGGGTGCACATTTATGTGACCCAAATCTAAATCTCAACGAAGTCGAAATGCGTCAAAAGCCACGGGTGCACTGGTGTGACGTGGTTCGAGATACATTTTCACGACGTTGCAATTCTTATTAAAAAGACATAAAATAAAAGCGGTTAAAATAAAAGGCACATAGGTTAGAATATGTTTTAAAATCAGATAAAAGCAAATACAACAGTTGAGCGACCGTGCTAGAACCACGGAATCCGGGAATGCCTAACACCTTCTCCCGGGTTAACAGAATTCCTTACTCGGAGTTCTGGTTCGCGGACTGTTAACAGAGTCATAATTTTCTCGGATCGAGATTCAACCGGTGACTTGGGACACCATTAATCTCCCAAGTGGCGACTCTGAATATTAATAATAAATGCCGTTCCGACTGTCCTTTAATTGGAAAAACTCCTTTACACCCTCACCGGTGTAGGTAAAAAGGAGGTGTGACAGCGTGATAACGCGGAGCCCTTAAAAATAGGAGAAGACCCCCAGCGCCAGACGATCAACATGATTTTCGGGGAAAACGAGATTAACGGGGTTACCTTCTCAACAGCTTAAAAGATGAAGGTATCAGTAACCCACAGCAAGAGACTCCGGGAAGTCGCTGAAGACGACATCACTTTCATGGAGGAGGATGCCGACGGTTTGTTGCTACCGCACAATGATGCATTAGTAATTTCTCTAAATGTATTAGATTTTAAAATCAAACGTGTTCTGGTGGATCCAGGGAGTTGGGCCAATATTATACAATGGAGGGTATTGGAGCAAGCCAAACTTACCGGAAGCATCATTCCGGCCACAAAACTCTTCACCGGATTCAACCTTGCAAGCGTGACAACCCGAGGAGAAATCCTGCTGCCCACAAATGTTGAAGGGGTGATAAAGATGACTCTTTTCGAGGTTGTGGACGGTGATATGGGTTACAACATTATTCTGGGAAGACCGTGGTTACACGAAATGAAAGTCGTGCCTTCAACATATCATTAGTTGCTGAAATTCTCGACTCCCGAGGGGATTAAGCATATTAAAGGCGATCAACCGGTGGCAAGGGAGATGAATGCAATTTCGGTATCCAGTAGCAAAAGGATGGAGCATGCGGCATAGCAATTACAGGAACTGGCGCCTAATCCCGAATCAAGTGAAGTCAACCACGGGGAAGAGGCTTCAGAATATTATCAGGTGCCAAGGTATTTCCAGGTACCAGAAGAGACGGACACAACGAAGTCCATGGTGGAAGATCTTGAGCAAGTCGCAGTATTTGAAAAGTTCTTGGAGAGAAAATTTCACTTGGGGACAGGACTGCACCCCGAGCTCAGGTCTGGATTTATTGAATTTCTTAAATTTAACGCCGATTGTTTTGCATGGTCACATGTAGATATGACAGGTATCCCAACGGAAATGGCCGTACAAAAGTTGAGCTTGGTCCCAGCATCCCTCTGGTAAGACAAAAGAAGCGCTCTATTGCAGAGGCCGGAAATAAATTCGTCAAGGAAGAGGTAACTCACCTACTTGATATTGGTTCAATCCGAGAGGTAAAGTATCCAGTTTGGCTAGCTAGCATAGTAGTTCCTAAGAAGAACAATAAATTTCGCATGTGTGTAGACCATAAGGACTTGAACAAGGTGTGTCCAAAGGACTCGTTCCCACTGCCAAGCATCGACCAAATGATTGATGCAATGGCCGGGCATGAGTTAATGAGTTTCCTTGATGTTTATTCCAACTATATTAAGATGAACCTGGAAGATCAGGAAAAAACTTCATTCATAACAAATTTCGGCACGTATTGCTATAATGTGATGCCTTTCGGGTTAAAGAACGTTGGAGCCACTTATCAACGGCTCGTAAACAAGATGTTTGGAAAAAAGATACGGAAAACCATGGAAGTTTATATAGAAGATATGCTTGTAAAGTCTTTGAATGCAGGTGATCATCTTAAGCATTTGCAAGAAACTTTTGACATCCTAAGGAAGCATAACATGAAGCTTAACTCCGAAAAGTGCGTGCTCGGGGTCAGCTCCGGCAAATTCCTAGGATTTTTGGATTGAGGTAAAGCCCAATAAGATCAAATCCATTGAAGACATCCCGGATCAACTATCAAGTGTGAAAGAAGTTCAAAGGCTCATAGAGAGATTGGCTGCTTTGAGCAGGTTCATTTCCCGATCATCAGAGAAATGCCACCGTTTCTTCGCGCTGCTCAAAAATAAAAACAACTTCGAATGGAACCCAGAATGCCAGCAGGCTTTGAGGGATTTGAAATGGTACTTGTCAAGTCCTCCATTACTATCAAAGCTGGAGGAAGGTGAAACACTGTTAATCTACCTAGCAGTCTCGGAGGTAGCGGTAAGCGCCATTTTAGTCCGTGACGATGAAGGTACGCAATCTCCTATTTATTACGTTAGTAGAATTTATACGGGCTCACAAACTTGCTTCCTACATTTTGGAAAAGTTGGCCTTAGCTCTCATGGTCAACGCTCGGAAGCTGAGGCCTTAATTCTAATGTCACCCGATAGCTGTAGTGACCACTTCCCCTTGCGGAATATCCTTCACA